>NC_050579.1:245711766-246011766 GCF_011100635.1 Trichosurus vulpecula
AGCTTTCTTTGTATCTGTCCTATCTCATGACTTGTGTAAAGTTTCTACCTTCCCTAGATCCTGGAACTATGCTCTGCATAAGAGGGCTAAGATGTTTGTTGAATTAAATAAAGATAGCGTGCTTATCAGATTTTTAGATGACAAGAAGTTAGGAGGGATAACTACATATTTAAATGGCAAAGTCAGGATCCAAAAAGATCTCAACAGGTTGGAACGAAAGGGCATATCTAACATGATGAAAATTAATTGGGATAAATGTGAAATCCCACATATGAGTTCAAGAAATCAGTTGCACAAGGGGAGAAAAGTAGCTAGATGTGTGTGAAATAGATGCTGTGAAAAATACTGCAAGTACTACAGGACTCAACAGTTGTTAATGTGATGTGGTGGCCAAAGAAATTCATATTGTCCTAGGTCAGGGGTGGGGAACCTGTGGCCTTGAGGCCACATGTGACCCTCTAGGTCCTCAAGTGTGGCCCTTTGCCTGAATCCAAACTTCACAGAGCAAATTCCCCACAGATTTGTTCTGTGAAGTTTGGATTGAGTCAAAAGACTACATGTAGAGGTAACACTACCTAGAGGGCCACGTGTGGCCTCGAGGCCACAGGTTCCCCACCTCTGGCCTAGGTTGTATTAAGTGGGGCAGTGTCCAAAATAAAGGAGGAAATGGTCCTGGGTATTTGCTATTGGTTCATGTGTGGAGTATGTGTCCCGTCTTAGGGCTGTTGTTGTTGTTGTTGCTTGTCCTAGGGACCATATTTTAGGAAAGAGGTTGACAATTTAGAGCTGATCTAGAAAGGGAGACTGAGATGGCAATGGGACACAAAACCACACCATGGCTGAAACGGATGAAATTATGATTGAAGTAAAATGGTTGAAAAAATCACGGTTGAAATAAATGAGGATGTTAGTCCCAGAAAGGAAGAGTTGGATTTTTTCTTACAATTGTGTTCAATACTTGAAGAGTCATGTGAAAGAGGTGGTTAGTCTTGTTCTGTTTCACCCCAGAGGTAAGGACCAGAGATTATGAGTAGAATTTGTTTGGAAGCAAATTTCATATCAAAGTAAGGGGTCGTAGATTGAGAGCAGTCTAGTAGTCACCTACATTTGACGAACTGAGGCCCAGAGAGTTGAAGCCATTTGTCCAAAAACACAGTGATAAGTAAGTGACAGAGGTAGGATTTGAACCCTGGCCCCCTGACTGTTTCCACTGTAGCAGACTGCATCTCATTGTCTAGAGCAGGGGTGGGGAACCTGTGACCTTGAGGCCACATGTGGTCCTCTAGGTTCTCAAGTACAGTCCTTTGACTGTATTCAAACTTCTCTAGGTCCTCAAGTGCAACCCTTTGACTGCATTCAAATTTCTCTAGCTTCTTAAGTGTGGCCCTTTGACTGAATCAAGATTTCTCATTTTTTAAGTTTAGATGCAAAGGCTTGCACTTGAGGATCTATAGGACCACATGTGGCCTTGAGGCTGCAGGTTCTCCACTCCTGGCTACAGCTATCCAGAAATGGAATAGATTGTTTCAGGAAGAATTTCTGTCACTGGACATGTTCCAGTACAGGCTGGATAACTTGGGGCTGTTACAGAAAGGATTCATGCCTCAGATAGTTTTGCCCAGATGATATCTGATAGCCCTTTCAATTCTAGGATTTTATGAATCTATTTATTAAAAGTGCCTAAGGGATTATGTAGGGCAGCTAGGTGGCTCAACATGTACAGCACAAGGGCTGGAGTCAGGAAGGTTCATCTTCTTGAGTTCGAATCTGGCCTCAGACATATACTAGCTGAGTGACCCTGGGCAAGTAACTTCATCCTGTTTGCCTCAGTTTCCTCATCTGTAAAATGAGTTGGAGAAGTAAATGGCAAACACTCCAGTATCTTTGCCAAGAAAACCCCAAATGGGGTCGGGAAGAGTTGGACACAATTGAAAAATGACTCAGCCACAAGAAAGGATTACATATCTTGAAGAAGGCTCCCTGCCCTCCAGGAACTTATTTTTTTTTCTTTTTTTGGGAAGGGAGAACTTAAATTTTAATAGATATTAAGATGAGCATACAAATATTGAGGATTCAAGGTATGTCAAATAGCCAACTAGTCAACTAGCATTTATTGAGCGCTTACTACATGTCAGGCTTTGTGCTAAGAAAGGATGATACAAAGAAAGGCAAAGATGAAACAGGCTCTGCCCTCAACGAGTTTATAATCTAATGGATAAATGTTGCATAAGGGGTGGCACAGCACAGTGGTTAAAATGCTGAATTTAGCATCAGGAAGTCATGATTTTGGATACCATCTTTGCCATTTACTTTCTATGTGACTCGTTTAATCTAAGCCTTTCTGAGACACAGCTTTCTGATCTGTAAAATAGGATTACTAATTCATGTTTCGCCTACCTCACAGGGTTATTGTGAGGTTCAAGGAGAATGCATCATAAAGTACTTTGGAGACTTTAAAAGAGTTATGTAAATGGTCATTATTATTAATTCCTATGATAATATGGAAAGTGGAGGGATCCTTCATCCTGGAGTTATCTGGGCTAGCTTTATAAAGTCACATCAAGTCAACAAGCACTTGCTATGTGTCAGGCACTCTACTTACTAAGCCCTGGGAACACAAATACAAGCAGAAAGAAAGATAATCCCTGGCTTCAGGGAGCTTACATTCTAGTGGAGGAAGACAATATGTAAAGGGGAACTGAAGTGGGTGAGGGTGGGGAAAGAAATGAAAGTACCCTGCCTGGGGCCACTGTAGAGGAAGTCCAGAAGAGTCAAGGAGCACAGCCTGAAGATGACCAAAGACAAGGGACTTGTCCTTAAAATGGAGGATCTGGGAAGAGCCAGTCAATCAGAGGGATAGGCCACAGGGCAGAGGAGACTTCCAGTGAATGAGATCCAGAAGTGAGTGGTGATTTTAGGAGGAAGACCTGGGACAAAGTTGAGAAAGTCTGGGAAATTCAAGAGTGCAGCCCTACGGGCTTTGAAGGGTAGGTGGCCACGGTGTGAGAGGGGGTGGAGGGGAAAGTCATATTAAGCAGAGGTAGAATAGGGCTTTATGAACCATGGAAGATGGCGGAAGCATAGGGTGCTGTGCATTGGAATTGTAGGAGATAATGGTAGAAAAGTAGGTAGAGGCCAGGGCTAGGGAGGCTGTAGCCTCAAGGTCACACGTGGCCCTCAAGGTCCTCAAGTGTGACCCTTTGACTGCATCCAAACTTCACAGAATAAATCCTCTCGATAAAAAGATTTGTTCTGTAAAACTTGGACTCTGTCAACAAGCTGTACCCAAGGACCTAGGAGACCACATGTGACCTCGAGGCTACAGGTTCCCCACCCTTGTGACCAGGCTAAGTAATAAGAATTTTATTTTAGTGGTAACAGGGAGCTATTGATGGTTTTTGAGCAGGGGAGTAATTCAATCAGGTTTTTTTTTTTTTTGGTAAGACAGCTTTATTTGCTGGTAGTTGTGAGATGTACAGGATGGGTTGGAATGGGGAGAAACTGGGAGTAGGTTCATCAGATCAGCTCTAGGAGATTATTTGTAATAGTCTCTCCCTTTCCCCTTTTTCCCTCTCTTTTTCCTCCTTCTCTATCTTTCTCTTTCCCTCTCCCCTTCGCTCTCCCCCTGCGGCTTGCCAACTGCCAGCAGATGACATCTCCTTTCATGTTTGGGGCTGAGCACGGCTTTGAATGTTCGTTTGATTCCGTTAAGATAATAGCTGGTTCACTGTCAGATGCAGACTGATCAGTTAAAACCTTAATCACTGCCTGTCTCCTCACACGGCACTTAGTTTTTAAGAGATTAATCCCCTCAGCCCCGCTCTGCTCACATTCAGCTTGGAAAAAGACAAGGTCTGTATTATCATTGTTTGTATTATCATTTTTATTGTTATTATTATTATTAGAATCTACAGTATTGTACACATTTACTGTTCCTATCATGCTTTTCTTTCTCTTTACCTCTCCCTTTCTTTTTCAATGTAGGGCTCTGACCTTCATTTCTGCCTCTTCCTCCTCATCTCTCCTCTCTCTCTCTCTCTCTCTCTCTCTCTCCCTCTCTCTCTTTCTCTCTCTCTCTCTCTCTCTCTCTCTCTCTCTCTCTCTCTCTCCCTCTCGCTCTCTCTCCTCATCTCTTCTTTGTCTCTCCTCATCTCTCCTGCCTCTCTCTCTCTCTCTTTCTCTCTCTCTCTCTCTCTCCCTCTCTCTTTTTCTCTCTCTCCCTTCTTACTTTTGCTCTTTTACACACATACAACCATACCCATACACAAATATGCCATAACCGCATTCATGAACACACATAAATGTGCATGTACTTGGGTACACATGTGTATAGTAGAAGATATTTGCATACTTACTTAAACACACAAAGACTCTTACACTCGGGGACATATCTTTGCCTCTGTAAAGGCAGATCCCATTGGATTTGAAGTCAGAGAACTCAGGTTTAAATCCCAGATCTGCCACTTACTCCCTGTGTGACCTTGGGTAAGTCATTGAACTTCTCTGAGACACAGTTTCCTCATCTGTAAAATGAAGGGTTTGTATGAGATGGACTCTAAAGTCGTTTCCAGTTCTCAGCCTATGGTCCCTGATCCTTCCTGCCCTAGGGCTATGACTCAGTGGAGGGGCCGTCCTCCAAGGGTAAGCCCTGACACACACTTTGGCCATGTATATTACCTCCAATCCTCTCCAGAGGGTGGCTGCACATTCCCCACTCAGCCAAGGCCCTCATCAAGACCACTCCAAATCAGGCCCTCTCTCATTTGGCTGTGACTAGCCTAGCCTTCTTGTTTTACAGATGGAGAAGCTGAGGCTCAGAGAGAGAGAGAGGAACCGAGCAGCTCAAGGACCACAGCAAGTTAATGACAGAGCCGGTACTTATATCCCTCCCCCTCCTACTCTACTGATAAAGGGGATTTAATTAACCAAGCAAGCAAGCAGTGAACACTGTAGAGGTCCACCATGTGCTCAGCACGGTTCTAGGCACTATAGGGATATAGGAAAAAAACAGAAGCAATTTTTGCCCTCAAGGACCTTGTACAGTCTAGTTGGGGAGGCCAGATTAACACACAGGAAGCAATTAGGGAGCGATATGAGACATACATAATTAGGTGCTAAATTGTTTGATACAAACAGAGTGTTACTGGAGATCAAAGCTAAGAGAGATTAGTAAGGGCTGGAATAATCTGGGAAGGCTAACTGATGGAGGTGTGGTTTGAGCTGGGCTTTAGTACTGGAAGGACCAAGTGTGTCAATTTTGTACCAAATGATGCAAGATTTTTTTATAAATAATTTTGTATAATTTTACTCTCATTTCTCCTATCTGTGCATATGTACTTTAAATACAAATAATTATAAGCAGATATGATTTTATTTCAAAATAAATTCTTCCCCTTGCTTTCTCTATTGTCTCTGCCTTATAGACAAAAAACAAAAACAAAAACAACAAACCAACCCACTGTGTTAATTGATGCAATTGTCTCCTTTGAGGCAGTCTTGAATTCTGGTCCCTCCTTAAAGGATGGGTAGGATTTGGAAAGGTAGAAAGAGAGGACTTCTGAGTGGGACAAGTTTGAGGTAGCAGCGAACATGTGAGGGGTATTTAGATGACTCACTATACTGGGAGTATGGAACGATTCTACCGAAGCTGAAACCTGACTGCTCTAGAAATGAGGAAGGGAGGGAGAGGGGAATTTGTAGCAGACGAGACTTAAATCAGGCATCCTCAAGAACATGAAGGAACAGAGGCCAAAGCAGAGGATGTGATATGCCCAAGGTCACACAGTTAGTTAGCAGCAGAGTCAGAATTCAAACTCAAGTGACCCTAAGACAAGGAAATAGGTAAGTAAGGTAGGCTAGCATTTCTCTCCCTGGGGATTCGTAGGCCAACGGTGAACCGCATTTGTCTCGGCCTAGGGAGAGGCAGCTGTGATAAGCCTGGTGATTGGGGCAGCCCGAGCTGGGAAGGATGTGGGTGAAAGAAGAAGGCTGAGGTGTCTTCCCTGCCCTTCTTACATCTAGAGGCAGGGAGTCTTAGGGACTTGGGGTTAATGGCGTGACATCCCGGTGGCAGCCAGCCCGGCAGGTTTCTGATGCCTTTTCTAATTTGGTGAGAGGCTGAAGATTAGAAGGCGAGAAGAGAGTTTTCCTCCCACAGGTTATTATCCTGCCAACTCCCTGGGCACCCAAGGGAGTGAGGCAGCATGTTTCAGGAGAAAAGGAAGCTGGGCCTAGTGCTCAGGATTGGGCCCATGTTGCGGTTGGTCCCCCTTGGGGTAGGGAAGGGAGGGAAAGGAGGAGGGAGACTAGAAGGAACTGGGGAGGGAACAAAATTGATGCTATTAATGGATGTGATGCTGGGGAAAATGGGAGCAGCAGCAGAACTTGGGAGATCTTCCCTACAATCTGGGGTAGTAGGGGCTGATAGCTGAAGCCCCTTCCCCCCTTTCCATCTTAAATTTTTTTCCTTCCAAAAAAGTACAGACATCCAGGGTAGAAGGATTTCCCATCCCATCCACTCCATTCTCAGGTAAATAGGCACCCCTGCCTTGCATGAAGCCTGGTTGTTGTGCTCAGACTGCTCCTGACCTTCTTTGTCCTTCCCCACCCCAGGGAAAGTACACAAACGTAGATTAGAGTAACTCTCCAGGGGAGTTCCACCAGGGTAATTTCCCAGACACAAACCTTCACTTCACAAGAGAAGGAGGAAGAAAAGCAGGAGAAAGAAGACAGGAAAAGTTAAATCAACAAGAATTTCTTAAGCATTTACTATGTGCCAGGCACCATGCTAAGTACTTGGGGATACCAAAAAGATCAAAACAGCCCTTGGTCTCAAGGAGCTCACATTCTGATGGAGGAGACAGAATGAAAACAGCCACATGTGGACAAGATACACAAGGTGTCCCCAAAGTCTTAGTGCAGTTAAAATCTTTGATAATTAAAAAAAAAGTCTTTTACACTATTAAAGCTTCAAACTGCATCAAGACTTTTGGGATGCTCTGTATAGAGTGTAAATGGAAGGTATATTTAGAAAGCTACTGGAAAAGGCTTCTTGTGGAAGGTAGGATTTAAGCTACACTTTGAAGGGAGCCAAGGAAAACCAAGAGATGGAGGTGAGGAGGGGGAGTGTTCTGGGCAAGGGGACCAGATAGTAAAAAGGGGTAGAGTCTAGAGACAGAGTGTTTTGTGCTGGGAATAGCAAAGAGATCAGGATCACTGGATAGCAGAGGAGGCAGATGGGAGTAAAGTGTGAAAAGACAGGAAGGTAGGAGGCGCGTTAATAGGGAGCCATTAGAGTTTATTGAGTCATTATGGGTTGGGGGTGGGGGGTGGGGAATGGGAATGACATGGTCAGACCCGGACATTACGAAGATCTCTTTGGCTCTGAGTGGAGGATGGACTCTGCTAGAGAGAAACTTGGGGCAGAGAGTCCAAACAGATAGCTATTACAGTAGTCCAGGCATGCTGGGATGACCATAGGCAGCTGTATGAGTGGAGAGAAGGGTACTTATATGAGAGGTTGTGAAGGTAGTGGTAAGACTTAACAACAGATTGGATATAGTAGATGAGAATGAGGAAGGAAGGAAGAAAGGAAAGAAGGGGAGGGAGGAAGGAAGGAAAGGAGGGAAGAAGGAAGGAAAGAAAGAAGGGAGAGAGGGAGAAAGGGAGGAAGGAAAGGAGGGAGGAGGGAAGGTAGAAAGGGAGGAAGGAAGGAAAGAAGGAAGGAAGGAAGAGAGGGGGAGGGAGGAGGGAAGGAAGGAAAGGAGGGAGGAAGGGAGGGAGGAAAGAGAAGGGAGGGAGAGAGAGAGAGAGAAAGGAAGGAAGGAAAGGAAGGAGGAGGGAAGGGAGGGAGGAAGGAAGGAAGGATGAAAGGAAGGGAGGGAGGGAGGAAGAAAGGGAAAGAGGGAGGGAAGGACAAAGGAAAGGACAGAGGAAGGGAGAAAGGAAGGATTTATTAATCTCCTACTATGTGTGAGGCATTGTGCTAGGCACTTTGCATGTTTGATCTTCACAACAGCTTTGGGAGATAAACATTATAAACATCCCCATTATATAGTTGGGGAAATAGAGGCAGAGGTCAAGTGACAGCCTCACACAGCTAATAAACCATTAGGTGTTTGAGGACCCATTGGAACTCAGGTCTTTCTGCCTGTAGCCCCAGAACGCTGTCTGCTGTACCACGGAGTTGCTTCCTCCCAGGCTGGATCATCAGAGGGATGGTGGTGCCCTTGTAAGTAATAGGGACATTCAGAAGAAGCAAAAAATAGTGAGTTCCGATGTGTGTGTGTGTGTGTGTGTGTAAATACACAAAACATATTTGTGTGTGTATAACACATGTATGTATGTATACATATTTATGTATAAAACAGAACTTACATAAACCAACGCATATACACATGTATATATGTACATATGTACACATACACACATGCACACATTAACACATACACACACATATACACAGGCACACATATATTTGAGCCTGGCCTTCCTATTTCACCCAGGCTGGAAGTGCAGTGGTTGCTCATGGTCAAGACCTCTCTGCTCATTAGCAAGGAAGCTTTGACCCGTCCCCCGTCTAGCTCAGGCTTGGTGGCCTCTCCTTAAACAGCTTGGTTTCTCCACCCCACCCTCAACCCCTATGCTCAGGGACTCATCCTATCTGTACAGACAGTGCCAATATCCACTTCAGCCCTTTTCAGGCTTAGAACTCTCAAGCTCAGGTGATCCATCAGCCTTCATCTCCTCAGGTTGTTCGGGATTCCAGGTGAGCATCACTACTCTTGGCTCTCTTGGACATGTTGAAAAGGGCAGAGTAAAAGGTATACTGAACTAGGATTCAGGAGGCCTTGTTGTGTGACCTTGGCCTAGTCATTTCCCTCCTTTCTGGGCCTGAATTGCCTCATGAGTAAAATTGGGATTTTTTGATAATTTCAGAGCCCCTTCAACCTCTGATGTACTCTATTTGGTGGAAATAAAGATACCTGGAGGCCTGGAATTGGTTACTTGTTGGTTGCCTGCTCTTAATTTCTAAGCCTCAGTGTTCTCATCTGTAAAGGGGGGCTAACAATACCCATTACCTTTCTTAGGGCTGTTGTGAGGAAAGTCCCTTGTAAACCTTAAATGTATGGGAATGATTAAATGTGAGCTTAGCTCTTGTGATTGTAAGAAAGGTAGTGATCAGCCAGCCAGCTGCTTGTGCTAGGTCCTCCTCTACTGAGAGTAATGGGACAGGAAAGCACTGTAGTCCAATGAGACTTGGAGCCTGAAGACCTTCGCTCATTCATTGGGCAAATCACAGAACCTATCTGTGTCTCAGTTTCCTTGCTTGTATAATTTTGGGGGCAGGTGTCTTAATCTATGATTTCATCAATGTAAGACATTCCAGGTGAGGGGACTACCCCTACCAGTGTAGACAACTTCATCATGCCACACATCTGCCATGTTCAGAAATGTACGTCTTATTCTGCACCTTGAGTCCATCACTATTCTATCAGGTTGATTGGCAAAGAAATTGGAGTGGTTTGCCATTTCCTTCTCCAGCTCATTTTACACATGAGGAAACTGAGGCAAACACAGTGAAATGACTTGCTTGGGGTCACACAGCTAGTGTAATCAGTCTTCTGGAGTCATTACCATCGTATTGATCAGGGTCCTAAAGTCATTTTTCTTTACAGTGTTATTGATACTGAATATCTCCTGGTCCCGCTCACTTTATCAGTTTATATAAGTTGATATTTTATCAGTTTATATAAGTCTTCATGGCAAACTCCCACCACCTGGTACTTTCACTGGGTTATTTAGTCATAGGCTACCTAGGAATAAAATACCTTTAGTCCTGACCTCTGATCTCTCCTCATTTTCCCTAATCCTTCTATGTTCCACTACAATTTTGTCCACCCCTTCCACTGTGCCCTCCTGAAAGGAAACAAGCAATTATTAAATACTTAATAGATGCCAGACAAGACATCTAGATGGTGCAGTGGATAGAGCAGTAGGCTTGGAATCAGGAAGACTCATCTCCTTGAGTTCAAATCTGGCCTCAGACACTTACTAGCTGTGTGACCCTGGGCAAGTCACTTCACTGTGCTTGCCTCAGTTTCCTTATCTGTAAAATGAACTGGAGAAGGAAATGGCAAACCACTCCAGTTTCTTTGCCAAGAAAACCCCAAATGGGGTCACAAAGAGTTGGACACAACTGAAAAGCAACTTAACAACAACAAATGTACCAGACGCTGTGCTAAGTATCGGGGATATAGTTGCAAGCAAAAAGATCATCCCTGACCTGAAAGAGCTCGGATTCCAAGGGAAGATAATACACAAAAGGGAGTTGATAAGATGAGTGGGGGGATGGGACTGGGAATGGAATGAAGCTCCCTGCCATGGGGGCATTTTTTCAAAATCCAGAGAAATTTAGGAACAGGGTCAGGAAAGGAATGAAGTCAAGTCAGGTTCGGGCCCCATCACAAAATGGAGGGACACACCAATGGGAGAAGGTGGGAGGATCTTGTATGGGGATATTCCAAGGTTGGAGAGACCCTGAAGTTATCTAGTCAAAAGTCACAATTTTACTTATGAGGCAATTCAGGCCCCCAAAGGAGGAAAGTGACTAGTCCAAAGTCATACAGCAAGATCTCCTGAGTCTCAGTTTGGTATAGTTTTTACTATGCCCCTTTCAACATGTCCAAGAGAGCCAGGAGTGATGGTGTCCCACCTGTAATCCCCAGTATCTAGGGAGACTGAGGCTCATGGATCACTTAAGCTTCAATAGGGCTAAAGTAGATGTTGGCATGGTGTGGCACAAATATGATGAGCTAACCATAGGGGTGGTAATGTATGGCAGATGAATTGGAATGCTCAGTCTCTCCTTGGTCTTTGGAGTCCCTACACCTGGATCACCATATGCTTTTCTCAGTCCCTTGAGGAACTGACATTTTTAGTGTTGCTTTTATAACTGATGCAAGAATTCAACTCTGAGCCTTGGACTTGACAGTCAGCTTCCCAAGGCCCCCAGCAGCTTCTCTGCTTGGAGTACAAGTCTTTGAGATGAGCTCAGGGTTTTCACTTTCCTTTCTTTACTAAGCTTCCCTGATCCCTGAAACACACAGGCTCCTGGATCTTCCCTCTCCCTGAACTGGCATGGCTCCCTGGGTTATGTAATCTGTGCCACCTAGTCCCTTGTTTTTGCCTAGACTTATGCTCCATGCCCTTTCCCTCTTTCCTTTTTTGTCCCTTGAGTCCACACACAATAAGCCACCACTGTGTGTTTTTTACATTTTATTCTAAAGGGAAGAGGCAGAACATTGAAATGGACAGAGGGGTGGCCTTGGAGGCAGGAATACTACAGTTTGAAGTCCTGGCTGTGTCACGTACTTGTTCTGTGGCCAAAGGCAATTCACTTTCAGAACCTCTTAGTATCCCAGGCAACTTTGTAGGCTTGATATTCAAAAAATCATTACTGATTTTTGTTGATAGAAGTCTCATACATGAGATTACAGGTCAGACCCAATTCACAAGGGGAAGAAAAAAGGCATAAAAATTCTGGACTAATACATCAGAATAAGATCAGTAGCACCATAAATAAAAACAAAACAAAACAAAAAAACCCCAAAACTACATGCTCCCAGAATTCCCCATAATGTCCCAGAATGAGTAGCAACCAAAGTTTTTTAAGCCCAGTCTGGCCCATTAACCATATTAGATTGGAAACTCCAAGTAACAGTCCAATCACCATAACTTTAGGCAAGAATTATCTTCATCATACCTCTACGGCTAGGCTAATTGTGGGATTCTCTCACACGGGGGTCTCTGGATCAAAGTTATTGGTCCATTGTTTAAAAACAAAACAACACCCCCAACCCTTTATTGATGCTCTTTTATTACACCACTGCCATGTCATTATAATTCTCTCCAACTGTAGAACCCACAGAACAGAAAAAAAATTTTTTAAATTTTTTTTTTATTTTTAGTTACAACACTGGGTTCTACATGATTTTGACTTCCAGATTTTCTTCCCTCCCTTCCCCCCTCCCTCCCCAAGATGGCATGGAATCCCATATAACTTCCACGTATAACTTTGCATTGAATTAATTTACACACTAGTCAAGTTATGGAGAAGAACTGTGATCAATGAAATGAATCATAAGAAAGAAGAAACAGTTTGACAAAAAAACCTCAAAAACAAAAACGAAAGAGAGGAAAAAAAAAGCAGGGAAAAAAAGGCTAGCATGAAGTGTGCCTCAATCTGCATTCATACTTCATAGTTCTTTCTCTGGATGTAGATAGCATTCTCTATTGTGAGTCCCTTGGAGTTGTCTTCGCACCTTGTATTGCTGAGAAGAGCAACGTCTGTCAGGGTTGGTCCTCATAGAATCCATATATCTGTGGTTGTGTATAATAGAACAGAAAAAATTAACTAGGCAAAGCCAATCAACACATTGGACACATTTGACAACATAGTTCTCATTCATCACTTATAGACATTATCTCTCTGAGGCAGGCCAGGAAGCCTGGCTTTATTTCTAACCTACAAAGTCATCATTGGTCACTATATTGATTAGAATGCTAATGCCTTTCAATGTTTTCCTTTACATCAGTGTGGTTGCTGTATAATTTGTGTTAACTTCCCTCTGTATTAACTTATAAAAATCTTTCCATGTTTCTCTGAATTCCTCATATCTGTCTTTTATTTTTTTCTTTCTTTTTTTCTCTCCCTCTCTCTCTTTTCTTCCTTCCTTCCTTCCTCCCTCCCTCCCTCTCTTTCTTTTTTTCTTTCTCTTTCTTTTCTTTCTTCTTTCTTCTTCCTTTCTTTCTTTCTTTCTTTCTTCTTTCTCTTTCTTTCTTCTTTCTTTCTTTCTCTTCTCTTCCTTCCTTCCTTTCTTTCCTTCCTTCCTTCCTTCCTTCCTTCCTTCCTTCCTCCTTCCTTCCTTCCTTCCTTTCTTTCTTTCTTTCTTTCTTTCTTTCTTTCTTTCTCTTTCTTTCTTTCTTTCTTTCTTTCTTTCTTTCTTTCCTTCCTTTCTTCCTTCCTTCCTTTCATTCTTTCACCCATGACTTCACATTGGTATAGGAACTCCTTCTAATGCAAATCGCCTAATTTAGAATGTCATTAGAGCAGGGATTCTTAACCTTCGGTCAGTCCATAGACCTCATATGGATAGATTTCATGGGATCCGTGAACTTGGACAAAGAAAAAGTTACATCTTTATTTTTACTAACCTTTGGTTTCCTTTATAATCTTCTTCTTATTAAATTTTATGCTTTTAAAAACAGTATTCTGATAAGGCATCTATAGACTTCATCTGACTTCTATGTCAGGATCTATGACCCCCCCTCCCCCAAAAGAGCTACATACCTTTGTTTTAGAGGGTTGCTTGGGGGTACTGAGATCTTAATGATTTGTCCAGAGTCACAATGCTGGTATGTGCCACAGCTGGATCCTTAACTCAAGTCTTCTTATCTCTGAGGCTAGCTCTCTATTCACTATACCAAGTGGCCCATCATCAACACCTTCAGGTCTTCCTGCACAGTAATACTCTATTACATTCAGATACCCAAACTTTGTACAACTATTCCCCAATCAGTGGGTACCCGCTCTGATTCTAGTTCTTTGTTACCACAAAAGTGCTATCAACAGTTTTTGAATACATGGGACTCTCCCTCTATCTTTGACCTTCTTGGGGTCTGGGATTTCTGGGTCAAAGGGTACATACAGCTTAGTGATTTTTCTAGTATAATTGTCGTTGGTCCACTCTTCCAATCTCAGATTCCCCTCACAGCAAGTTTTTAGCTCTAAGCATGTTACTGCATCATGCTTTGCCAAGTCACGTGCCCCACCAACTACCTAATACAAAGGGTAAAAATGATAAAATATAGGAGAGTTTCAAGACAACAAGCATTTGGAATGGAAATTCCAGGGAATTACATTCCCCTCAAAGACCTATTCCTGACTTTGTCTGAACTTCAAAACCACATCTCCTCCATTGCTGGCTCATCTTGGGATTTCACTCAGTGCCTGGAACCTCCTCATCTTTGAACAGCTTTACCACCCCCCCCCCCAGCCCACTCTCCATGAAGTATCACTCCGTGAAGCTCACCCCCTCCTCTTGTTGCTGTGTTCCTCCATTTTGTGGAGAGAGCCAGGCTCAGCAGGCATCGGAATGTCATGAAAAGAGCACTGTTCTCATAGAATCAATAGAGATTGTTAGGGCTGCCCCACTCATTTTGTAGAGTAATCAAGGCATAAGGAGGTTCAGTGGTTTGCTCAAGGCCACACACTTCATAAGAAGAAGAGAAGGGATTTGAACCAAGGTCTTCTGATTCCAGATCCACCTCTCTTTCACACTATGATTTTACGGGATAACACCTAAAAGTCTCAATTATAAAGAGGTCTCTGCCTTGTTTCTCCTGATTGCTGTGACCAACAGTTACACAACATACTTTTGTCCAGGAAAATTCATGCACATAGACAGATACACACAGGGTGTACCTTCTGAGTCAGCAGAGAAAGCAGTGTTATTTGAGGGGCATAGACACCTGTGTTTCCCTTTCCTCTCCGTCTCCAAACCTTCCCATTGCCTGTTACGCTATTAGAGATTCATTCCTCTAGGTCTTGTAGATTTTTGTTTTCAGGAATTTCTACCTAGATGCTAATATCCCTGGAGAGGTTAACAAAAAGACTCATCAAAAGTTACAGCAGACATTGGTTATACATTTCACTTAAGGTTTGTAAGGCAGTTTCCTTGCAACAACCTTGTGAAGCAGGTAGTATATCACCATCACCATCCCTATTTTACAGATGAGGAAACTGGGGCTCAGAAAATTTAAATGGCTGGCCCATGGTCACATAACTTGTAAGCAAGGTCAGAATTAAGACTCAAACCCAGGCCCTTGGATCCCAGGCTTTAGAACTAAATGGAGTGGTATGTTGGTAAATATTTAACAACCAGCTCTCTGAAAACATGCAGGCTACACTTTTAATTTTGCAGCGTTATTGACAGTTTCTCTGGCAGCCAGGTGGTGCAGTGGATAGAGCACTAGGCTTAGAATCAGGAAGACTTGCCCTCATGAGTTCAAATCCGGCCTCAGACACTTGCTAGCTGTGTGACTCTGGGCAAGTCACTTAACCCTATTTACCTCAGTTTCCACATCTGTAAAAAAGAGCTGGCAAAGGAAATGGCAAATCACTTGAGTATCTTTGCCCAGAAATCCCAAATGGGGCCATGAAGAGTCAGACACTAGGCAACTAAACAACAGTATGCAGGGGTGGATCAGTGGCCCCCATGTCTATTTCAATTTGACACCACTTATCTAGTATGACTCCCATTTTTTTGAGATGAGTCAATGGATTTCCAGAAGGAGGAAGTGATTTGCCTAAGGTTACACTAATAGTAAGTAGTAATAGCTAGCATTTATAGCCTTTCAAGGTTTACACCATACTTTACATGTTTATCCTCTTTGGTTCTCACAACAGCCTACAGAGGTAGATACAGAAGAGGGAACTGAGACAGGTCAAGTGACTTGCCCAGGGTCACATAATTAAGTGAATATCTGAGACTGGATTTGAACTCAGGTCTTCCTAATTCCAGTTCCAGTGCTCAATCCCATGTACCACCCAGCTGCCTAGTAGAGTTGGCATTTAACCCAGATCCTCTTACTGGAGAAAACCACTGAACTACATTTCCTCTACACCATGCTGGAAGAGAAATAAACATCTGAGTGACATCTGATCTGTTCCCCCCTCCCCCCCATCTTACAGAGCAGGAAATTAAGACCCAAAGAAATTAGCTGATTTGCCCAAGGTCACAAAGGAAGGGACTCTTCTAGCTATGGACAAATAAGATATGTAGGAGATAAATTGGGAGTAGAGGGAAGGTACTATGATGTAGGAGTTCCACCTCTAAATCAATGTTCCATGCCATAGTTCCATAGATTTAGAGGTGCAAAGGATTTTTTGCGGGGGATTCCATTTGCAAACATCATTTTCCTCACTCTGAAATAAATTAAACTTCTATTTGTGGCCTGACTCTCCTGTCTCTGGCCTGTTTTGTGTGGCTCTGGCCACCCACAGGTTAGAGGTCCTTTTCTGTCTGGTTGACTCTACTCAATGAATCCATAGACTCCTGGCTTTGCATGAAATCTCAGAGGTCACTGAGTCCAATTTGTGTCTGAACAAGACTCTTCTCTACAATATCTTCAACAAATGGTCATCTAACCTTCTCTTGAATTATCTCCAGTAACATGAAACTCATTATCTCAAGGCCACCCATTGCATTTCTGGACCACTCTAATTCTTAAAGAAGTTATTCTTTATGTTGAGGTGAAATTTGCCTCTTGGGTTACAACAGTTATTTGTGGTAGGGAGTGCTCCCATTTGAGAGATGCAGAAACTAAGAAAATTGCTGGAAATTGTGAATTGCTAAGATTCCATTGGAGCCTGATTCCAATTCAGACTTCTTGCCTCGGGATTCAACATTCTTCCCCATTGTATCAGATCACCTCCAACAACTTGCCATCTTTAAGACACTCGGCATTAGTTTGCCATCTGTGAAATGCACTCATATGTCATGATGCATTCTGGTGCCAGATGGATGGCATGTCCCTCATTTAGACTGTAAGCTCCATGGGGGTATGGACCTTGTCTTAAATTTTGTATTTCAATACTCTGTCTCTTACCCACGTGCTCACTCACGCCCACAATGCATATCCACGAAATGCTCTGCCCAATAGTAGACACTTAATACGTGTTAATTGAATTTAGTTGTAATCTCAGTGCTGGACACTGTGGGGGAATTTATCAAAATAGAAAATAAAGTCCCCCAAACCATAGGCTTTTCTTAATAAGGAGAACCCAGCTCCCCTCTTTACAACCCCTTTCCATCTCCTCCCCCCACCCCACCCTTAATAGTTCAGGCTGGAATCTCAGGGTCTGCTAGGGTCAAGACTGAGTTCAGAAGGCCATGGATGGGTCAAGAAGGATCTGTGTGGGCCAGCCCGGGGCCCAGCTGCCACCAGCTCTGGGCCAGCTCCTGAGGGGCCTGGATGTGGCTTCCCCAGACAGTAGCAATTATCGTAATCAAAGGCTTGACACCAATTACACTGCAGGGACTGTCGGAGAAGACTGTAGAGTCTGGAGCTTCAGATTTTGCATATCTTAATGTGGACTGACAGGCAGTGACCTCGGAGGCTGCTGACCCTGCCAGCCTTCAGATGTTTGTGTGGCACCAATTTCCAGAGCCAGTCCAGGCCTGATCTGAGGGAGGCTGGGGACTAAGCCAGTGGGGATCCTCCGAGGCTATAACTCTCTGAGATCACTCCCTATTCTCTGTCCCATTAGAACCCACCCCTCAATCTTGAGGCAGCCAGGTGGTGCAGTGGATAGAATGGTTTGGCCTGAAGTTGGGAAGACTTGTATTCAAATCCAGCTTCAGACACTTATGTGTGACATGAGCAAGTCACTTAAAACCTCTTTCAGTTTCCCTAATTTTGTAAAATGGGTTGGAGGCTATTAATAACACCTCTCTCTCAGGATTGTGCTGATAAAATTGAGATATTTGTAAAATGCCTGGCACCTGGTAGGCGCTTGATAAATGCTTGTTTCCTTCCTTAAGAGCCTGGGGAGAGACTTGACTTTGTGTGGGAAGGGTTTCTGGGGAAACCCTAAATTTTCCCAGTTTGGCATAGAGAGTGGGCAGGGTGTCAGGCAGCACCTAAAGTGAAATTCTGAATTTGCCTAGCACTAGATTGCTGTGTGACACAGGGAAGGTACTTCATTGCTATCTACCTCAGTTTCTCCATTTGTAAAACAAAGATAATAATAAATGCTAATACTACCTGCTTACCTGTCAGGATTGTTATGAGGATGAAATGAGATATTTGTAAAGTGCTTTGCACTCCTTACATAAAGTTAAACTATAGACAGTAAATTAATTATATAAATGTTAGCTCTTAATACTATTATGGCCAGGGATACAAGGCAAGGTGAAATAGTTCTTGCCCTTAATAAGCTTACATTCTACCCTGGAAGTTTTCTCCACGGATGATTCTTTGGGAACAAGCCTGATGACAAGAGTACTGCAACAGGTCAATGCGAAGGTATGTGTAGAATCTATATCAGATTACATGCCATCTTGGGGGGAGGGGGGAGGTGAGGGAGGGAGAGAAAATTTGGAACTCAAAAACTTGTGGAACTGAGTGTTGTAAACTAAAAATAAAAAATAAATTTAAAAATAGGCAAGTCAGATACATAAATGTAAACAAACAAACAAAAAGTGTACTGAACAGGGTTTGGAATCCTGGCTCTACCTTTTACCACCTTGGACAGGTGAAGTGATCTTGGATAAGTCATAACTCCTCTGGGCCTCAGTTTCCTCATATGTAAAGTGAGGGAGTTGGGCTAGATAATTAATAATAAGACTGCAGTTGGTCAAAGATCACAGAGCTAGTGTCTGAGACAGTATTCAAACTTCGGTCTCCCTGGTTCCAAGTCTAGCTTTATATCCACTGCATCCCCTAGCTGTCACTAATAAGATTGATTCTAGCTCTAAATCTATGACCCTCCCTCCCTCCTTATACTGCACCCATCTGTCCACCTGTCCATCCCACCCTCAGCCTCGGTAGCCCTCCCACCTCTCTCTTCCTCGTAGAGCTGCTATGGGAACAGAACCAGTAGGTCTATTAATCAGGCCTAGGTTCCAGCATGGCCCTAAATGTTCCTAAGATTTATGACTTGGGGCAAAGCACTCAACCTCTGTGAGGATCAGATCTCTCATTTGTAAGATGGAGATAGTAATGCCTGCTCCATCTACCCTACAGGCTTGTTAATGAGGAGAACCTTTTTAAGGTTCCTTAAAAGTCCATATAAAAATGACTCATTATTAGTATTGACTAAAGTGGAAGGGAATCCCATATGATGTACACAGAGGGCATGGGTGGGCAATTCTTTTAATTGTCAATATCCTTTACAAGACAGAGTATATTGTAACAAGCCTTTAGAGCACTTCTCATCCATGAACTCATTTCACCTCACAAGTATGCTTGCGATGCAAAGTATTATACCAGTTCTAAAGGGCAGACTCAGAGAGCTTGTGAGGTCGTAGAATTCAGAGCTGGAATGGACATTGAAGATCATTAGTCCAGTCTCCTCAGAGGCTCATTTTATGGAGGAGGAAACTAAGGCAGATGGGGTGAGCAGGATCATAGCACTACAGAATTCAGAGCCGCAAGTGACCTTTGAGATCATCATTTGACTCCAGCCCCATAATTGTACACCTGAGAATGCTGAAGCCTTGTACTGGGGATCCTTGAAGAGTTTGGCCTTTGTTTCCTTTGATTAATTCAGTGTCTTTGATTGAGTCTTACTAGGTGCTAAGCCCCAGGTGCAAACCTCTATCTATTAGGTGCTAAGCCTATGTGGGTGTGAACTGGTAACTAAGGTGGGGCTCCAGGTGGGGCCAATGAAGGGAGGTGCTAAAACCAGAGTCAATCATAGGAGCCTAAGTTCTGGTGACTCAGATGACATTTGATGACGTCTGAAACTGTAAAAAAGGGAGAACAGAACTATTTGCTCAAGGCTGTCACTCCTGGAGGCTTGGGACTCTGGGCAGCTGCTTGTAAGAGCCTTCCAGCTAAACTCAGATGTTGATGGTTCTCTTGGTAATTATGAATTGTATTTGCTCTGTTGCTGTTTGTAATTTGTTTGTATTTGCTCTGAAGTTCAGGGTGCTGGATTTTTCCCCTGAACTGAGTGAATGATATTTGTATGCTGGATTAAAGTAAAATTGTTAACCCTTTAATGTTGCTTTCCTTAGTAAAGCAGATCAAAAGAATCTGGACTTGCAGCATTCTGTGAGCTGGTTGTTGTTGGCTTTTCACCCCCACAGCAGCTGCTAGCCGGATTGTTGAAACAGGCCTAGAAATGGAAAGTGGTTTGCTCAATTTCTTACTGGGAGTAGTAAGTAGCAGAGGTAGGATTTAATTCGGGGCTTTTGAATCCAAATCCTTTATTCTCTCCATTACAGAATGAGGGCAAGGAGTTTCTTTAGCCTCTCTTTGTATCCTTAGAGTTTAGCACATTGAGAGGCATAAAGTAAATACCTAATAAATTCTTGTTGACTTACTAACACCAGGAAAAGTGATTGGGGCAGGTAGGTCAAGCAGTGGATAAAGTGCCAGGCCTGATATCAGGAAGACTAAACTTATTAGCTGTGTTTGCCTCAGTTTCCCCATCTGTAAAATGAGCTAGAGAAGGAAATGGCAAATCACTCCAGTATCTTTGCCAAGAAAACCCTATGTGGCGTCAGACACAACTGAACAAAAAGTGTTTTGTCCAAGGTCATTTAGTTGGTGACAAAACCTTCCCTTTGGCCAAGGAGTCATAGGTTTAGAGATAGATTGGGCCTTGAGGCCCATGTAGTATAACTCCTTCATTTGCCAGAAGAGATAATGAAGGCCCAGAGGGATTTTAGTTACCCAGGTGGTGACATATTTGAACAGACTCCAACTCTGGAGCCCTTTCCTATGTAGGTTCCATGTTGAAGTGAATCCAGGATAGAACCTGAATCCGTGTCTCCTGATTCAGATTCCTGGCTTTTAACTGCAGTACTAGCTTTTTGTGGATTGCTAGAAATGTTTGGGGCAGCACTAGGTGTCTGGAAAGCATGCTGGGTCAGAAAAGGCAGAGTCCCTTAGAGTTGCTCCTAAGATCTTTCTGACCTTTGGCACCTCGACTTTTGATTTAGAATCAAAACAATCCTAGATTAAAGGAAATCATGGCACAACAGGTTGCAAGTTTTATATTGTTGGAGTATATCAGGAGGCTTTATATACTGGAAAGCCATGGTGCTGACATCATTGTTCTAGGATGTGGACAATCTTTTCAATGGTCCTTTCAAAGCATCCTTTCAAGGCCATCACCAGATAATCACATCCTTATGGGTGGACTCTTTCTGTGTTGTCACTTCATCCCAGGACATCTCTCTACAAGGGCTCCCATGGAAAACTGTTGTTCTGAAGAGCTGCTATCACTTACTAGGTGGATCCCACAAGTGGTCCAAGCGGATTCACAGATGTGACACATGGCAATATGAGCATTGTGTTCGTGGACTTCAGAAAATTTGGCAATAGCCAAATTAGGGTATATTCCTTCAATCTATGACATAGTGAATAGTGGTTATAAATAATTTTGCTTCTCCATTCAACCTTTAAAGAGCATTAAAAATTTATATATAAAATATATATAATACATATATATAAAATACATACATATATAAATAAAATTATAAAATTTTTGACCGAAAAAAGTCCTGTGGCTGGGCCAACCCTCTGTAGCTCTTAGCTCTCACCCCAACTCCTCACACCCTCCAGACTGCTTTCTCATGGAGGCCTGAGCACCTGCTCGAGTACACACTCGTACCTGCAGACACACACGTGGTAGTCCTTCCATGGGTGCGCACAGAATACCCACACTACCATCATTCCCCTTCTCCCACACCAAAGTGACTCTCTTCAAAGTTAGCGCGTGGGGGTGCCCATTCAGGGTCTAAGGCCAGTAAGACACAGGGGTACATACATACATAAAGTCTGAGCCATTCCTCAAAGCCCTCTGCCTTTGCTTTGCTTCCCCCTCCCTCCCAGGCAATGGGAGGAATGTGGAGGGGAGGGGAGCCCTAGAGAGCAGGTAGACTGGCCATCTGTGCCCAGCTTGGTTCGCCCCCCTCAATCCTTCCCCCATTGGGGGAGGAGGTGGGGATCGCCTTACATGAGTACTTTACCAGATGAAGAGGTTCAAATTTCCCCAGCCTGGCCCCTCTTTCCCTCACACACACATACACAAACATAGCCTTCCACATACCCGCTGAGCTTCCAGTGACCCCCACTCCCTGCTCACCCCTCAGCCTTCCTTCCACCTACTGTGTTTTCATCTTTTAGATGCAGGCCTCTCTCTCCAGCCCACCTCCCCATTTAGGTAAAAAAAAAAAAAAGGTGACGTGTTCCACGTATTCTGGAACACATAGTGCCTCCTCACCTCTGCCATGAGGTGGCTGGCCTGTGTAACAGTTTGTGCTATGAGCTGATGATAAAGTGTAAACAGGGAAAGATTGTTTGAATCTCCCCATTCCTCTGATGGAAAAGTTAAGGTCCTGTTCAGGGGAAATGGTTCCAAAAAGACCTTGGAGTAGCCATGGTATTGGGGGTGGGGAAAGCCAAAAAGATCTGAATGTTTACATATGAGACAAATCCTAAAGCTTGCTTCAGATTCTTGATCTCCGGTGGGCCAGAGGCTGCCAACCTTGTAGAAAAAGAATTTTATTTACTATAGAAGAAAAATCAAAGAATTTTAGATCTGGAAGGGACTTTAGATACCACCTAAGGGGAAGGGTGGGGTGGAAATGACTTGACCAGGGTCACACAGAGGCAGAGTCCAATTTCCAATTGAGTCCTTGCTCTCACTCTCCACCAGAAAGAGTAGGTCAGGCCAGCTTCATGCCCTGGGCCAAAGGTGTGTCCACAGTACTTGATCCCCATACTGGGTTTCTTCCCCATTCACTCTCCCACTCCTAGAGCCAAACTGGCACATTCTGCAGGACAAAGCAGAGGAAGCTTCACAAGAAGATCCTTTTTTGCCGATATCCAAGTAATTCAGACTGTAGTGGATAGAGTGCCAGACTTGGAGTCAGAAAGACTCATCTTCATGAGTTCAAATCTGGTCTCAGACACTCACTAGCTATGTGAGCCTGGGCAAGTTACTTCACCCTGTTTGCCTCAGTTTCCTCATCTATAAAATGAGCTGGAGAAGGAAATGAGAAACCACTCTAGTATCTTTGCCAGGGAAACCCCAAATCGGGTCATGGAGAGTCGGACATAACTGAAATGTCTCAACAACAACAAAAGAAATTCAGGGTTCAGTTTTACTGCCCGTCTAGGTCTTAGTCATGTGCCAAAGTTCCAGATTTGGAGGAATTCTGGATGTTGCTCTCCTCTCTCACCCGTCCAGGGAGCCCTGAATCAGATGCAGGGGGATCTGAGATCATGTGAATGAGTGATGTGAGATTGAAGTGTATCCCCTGGTTCCTTCCCTACTGAGCTCTTGTCATGGAAAGAACTTCCACCTTCCTGGGTCAGTAGGAGTTGGGGAGCATGGGCCTCACTCATCTCCACTAAGGGTCTCTGGGGCCAGGAGAGCTTGGTGTGTGTTTGAGGCCTCAGAGTTGGCAGACTGACCTCCTACCTCTTAGCCCTGGCTTTCTCTCATTCCCACACTGAGCTCCCTTCTTCGGCCTCGGCCCAGGTCAACCTTCTCTGAAGTGCCGAGCTACCTCGGATCTCATCTCTGCCCCTCCTCCCTTCCTTTCCAGCCCCAGAGCCAGCAAGAGGTGGTGGGTGTGATTTTAAACCAGGCATGTAACAATTCCCCGGAGCCCGATGCTCAGGCGATGCCTCAGATAACATACGAAGAATGTAAATCCTGTCAACAAGTGCCCAGCCCATAAAAGGCCTAGCGGGATTCCTGCGGATTAAGGATCAGACACTGGAAGCCCTGTTCTCTCTCCTTCTGCGCCCCTTTCCCCACCCCAGGAACAAGAAAAAGAAAAATCTGTTGGAAATGCTGTCTGTCTTACTCTTCCCTCTTCCCCCTCTTCCCTCTATCCCTCCCTTTATTTCTCCCCTCTTTTTCTCTTTCTCCCACTCAGTCTCCCTCTTTCTGACCTTCTCTCACCCTCTCTGTCTCTCTCTCTTGTTCCTTTTTTCACCAATTTAAAAGAAAAATAAAATACAGTTCTGTAACTAGGCTGTCTGCAGAGCAAACTGAAACCAGAAAACGCTTAAACATGTTTTAATGACTTAAACACAGGGGCCGGATTGTGTCTAAAAGTTTCCACATTTAAAAAAAGCAAATTCAATATTAAATGTCCACCTCCACCCTTCCCTTCTTTTTCCCTCCCCTCCCTGTTTCTCTTCTCTGTTCTTCCTTATCCCCACTCCCCCACCCCTCCCAACCCCCTTTCTCTCCACCTCCGATTTCAGCTGTGGGTTATTAGCACCCGGTGTGAACAGAGACCAGGCCCCTTTCATAAAGTTTATATTCACATTAAAAAAAAGAGGAAAAAAAAATTTCTCTCCCCCACCTCCCCCAGGTACAGATCCAACTGTTCCTGAAAACAGAGGTCTAACCAGTAACCCCACCTTGCCAACTTTAGGGTCAGAGGAGCTGTTAACTAGCAGCTGACAGGTTTTTACAAGGAGAATTAGCCCCTCATTTAGTTCAGGATTAACCCAAATCTTCCAACTCATTATTGCTCTGCCATTTTGGAGTCCCTACTATGGAGCTAGGAACTTATAAGAAAGCTTTGGTAGGGGCATGGTGGTGGAGGAATTGGGGAGGAAAAGGCCAGATAATAGGGAACACTTGGTTGGCTTAGGCCTTCTCCAATTTGAGCATTGAAATGAAGGCTTGTTTGCTTCTCCGGACAATGTGTATCTCTGTCCTGGGGGATTCAACTTTGCCTTCACCAAAGCAGAGGGGTCAGGATTGGCAAAGACACGGACTGCCTCAGGGCAGTCTTCTTAGCCTATTGCTGCTGGTTGAAATCTTTTTCTCCTTCTCAACTCGGATGTCACCTCCTCCCTGAAGCCCTGTCAGACACGGCCCTACTCCTCTCCTCAGAGTTCTCTTTTTTTTCCACAGATAATTTTGTCTGAACCTCTCCTTTGTCTCTAATCTCACCCCATCATGTGCTATGCTTTTTGATATGCACCATATATATCCCTTAGTATGGTAAGCTCCTTGAGGACAGACAGGGGAAATGCTGTTTTTCATCTTCATGTGCCCAGTGCTTTGAATGGCAGGTACTTAAACGTTTGTTGAACTGAAATGAACTTCATGAACTCTAAATTAAATTCCCTGTCCTTTTCTGCCAAGTAACCCTGACTTCTTGAAGTTTCCCCTGAACCACAGTGCTAAAGTTCAGACCCATTTCTTCTTATCTTCTGTGGAATGGACAACTCTTCTTTAGCTTCCAAATAACGTTCAAGCAAAGTTTGGATGACCTCTTGTCAAACAATGTAAAAAGATTCCATGCATTGGGTAATAGTTGGACTGGATGCCCTCACATAGTTCCCTTCCAAATCCTAAGATTCCATGAGCCAAGTCTCTGAATGCATTTGTGTATTAATTTTTTAAAAATCCTATATTTTATTTTCTACAGCATGCATTTCCCAACAACCTCTACCTCTCTAAAAAAACATTTCCTGAAAACAGTTTACCACTTATCAACAGAAATAGGTATGGTCTTTTAATTCTGACAGTATGGCAACAATCTTTATTTTTAGACTTAACCAGAGTTTGTTTGCCTCTTTGGTCATTGAGTTTTCAGTTGTGTCTGACTCTCCATGACCCCATTTGGGGTTTCTTGGCAAAGATGCTAGAATGGTTTTCCATTTCATTCTCTAGCTCATTTTTACAGATGAGGAACTAAAGCAAACAGTTAAGTGACTTGCCCAGGGTCACATAGCTAATAAGTGCCTGAAACTGGTTTTGAACTCAGATCCTCTTGACTCTAGGCTGGTTACTCTATCCACTTTGCTACCTAGCTGCTCTTTTGTTGCCTCTAAATGTTGACTTTATTTCCATGGTTTTTAAATTTTAATATCTAATATTAATTTTTTAAAATTTTGGGTCTAAGTTCTCTTCCTTCTTTCCCATCCCTCTCCTTGAGACAGAAAGCAATTTGATATATTTGTGCAGTTATGTAAAACGTTGCCATATTAGTCATGTTGTGAAAGAAAACACAGACAAAAAAAAACACATAAAAAAAAGTAAAAAATAGTATTCCTTGATCTGCATTCAGACTCCATCAGTTCTTTCTCTGGAGATGGATAGTATTTTTCATCATAAGTCCTTTGGAATTTTCTTGGATCTTTGTATTGCTGAGAATGCCTAAGTCATTCACAGTTTGCATCTTAGAATATTGCTGTTAACTGTCTACAATGTTCTCCTGGTTCTGCTCACTTCACTGTGCATCAGTTAATCTGCCTGTTCCTCATGTCTTATTGAACAACAGTATTCCATTATATTCATGTATCATAGCTTGTTCAGTCAGTCCCCAATTGATGGGCATTCCCTCAATTTCCAATATTTTGCCACTATGAAAAGGGCTGCTATAAATATTTTTGCACATCTAGGTCCTTTTTCCTTTTTTTTATGATCTCTTTGGGATGCAAATCTAGTGGTGGTGTTGCTGGGTGAAAAGGTATGCACAGTTTTATGGCCCTTTGGGCATTGTTCCAAAATGCTGTCCAGAATGATGGGATCAGTTCACCACTCTATCAACAACACATCAGTGCCCCAATTTTTCCACATCTTTTCCAACACTGGTCGTTGTCCTTTTCTGTCACATTAGCCAATCTAATAGATATGAGGTAGTACCTCAGAGTTGTTTTAATTTACATTTCTTTAATTAATAGTGATTTAAAGCACTTTTATATGACTATAGATAGCTATGATTTCTTCATCTGAAAACTGCCTATTCATATCCTTTGACCACGTATCAATTGGGAAATGACTTGTATTCTTATAAATTTGGCTCAGTTCTCTGTACATTTGTGAAATGAGGCTATTATTGGAGAAACTTTTTATGAAACCCTTTATAACTAAATCATGTACCCATTTTGACCTTATCTTGGTATACAGTGTGAGATGTTGATCTACATCTGGTTTCTGTTTTCCAGTTTTCCCAGCAGTTTTTGCCAAATGATGAGTTCTTGTCCCAAAAGCCCTGGGGTCTTTGTGTTTATCAAACACTAAATTACAATAGTCATTTATTTCTGAGTCTTGTGTACCTAATCTATTTCACTGATCCACCCCACTATTTCTTAGCCAGTACCAGATAATTTTGATGATTACCACTATATGACACAGTTTGAGATCTGGTACTGCTAGGCCACATTCTTTCCCCCATTAATTCCCTTGACATTCTTCTTCAGTGAAATAATTTTTGGTAGTTTGGTATGGCATTGAATAAGTAAATTAATTTAGGTAGAATTGTCATTTTTGAGTAATTAATTTTGAGTAAATAATATTTTTCCAGTTGTTCAGATCTAACTTTATTAGTGTGAAAAGTGTTTTGTAATTCTGTTTGCATAGTTCTTGAGTTTGTTTTGGCAGGTAGAGTCCAAAATACATTGTCTACAGTTATTTTAAATGGAATTTCTCTTTCTATCTCTTGCTTCTGGGCTTTGTTGGTAATACATAGAAATGCTGTGGGGTTTTTTATATCCTGAAACTTTGCTGTTTAACTATTTGAACTAGTTTTTTAGTTGATTCTCTAGGATTCTCCAAGTGTACTATCATGTCATCTGCAAAGAGTGATAGTTTTGTTTCCTCATTGCTTATTCTAATTTCTTCAATTTCTTTTTCTTCTCTTATTGCTATAGTTAACATTTCTACTACAATATTGAATAATAGTGATGATAATGGGCATCCTTACTTCGCCTCTGATCCTACTGGAAAGGTTTCTAGTTTATCTCCATTACAGATAATGCTTGCTGATGGTTTCAGATAAATTCTACTTATTATTTTAAGAAAAGCTCCACTGATTCCTGTGTTTTCTAGTGTTTTTAATAGGAATGAATGTTGTATTTTGTCAAAAGCTTTTACTACATCCATTTAAATAATCATATGATTTTTGTTGGCTTTGTTATTGATGTGGTCAGTTACGCTAATAGTTTTCCTAATATTGTACCAGCCCTCCATTCCTAGCATAAATCCCACCTGGGCATAGTGTATGATCTTTTCATTACTAGTATTTTATTTAAAGATTTTGCATCAATATTCACTAGGGAAATTGGTCTATAGTTTTCTTTTTCTGTTTTGGCTCTTCCTGGTTTAGGCATCAGCACCATGTCTGTGTCATAAAAGGAATTTGGTAGGACTCTTTCTTTCCCTGTGTTTCCAAATAGTTTAGTAATATTGGAATCAATTGTTCTTTAAATGATTGCCAGAATTCACTTGTGAATCCATCTGGTTCTGGGGATTTTTTCATTTTTTAAAATTTCTTTTAAATTTTTTTTCTGGGGATTTTTTTCTTAGGGAGCTCATTGATGGCTTGTTCAATTTCTTTTTCTAAGATGGTGTTATTTAAGTTTTCTGTTTCCTCTTCTGTTATTCTGGACCTTTATTTCCATTGTTACAGTCACCACTTATACTGTTCTTTTGGCTCTGCTTTCTTCATTCAGTAACTCCATGTTTCTCTGAATTCTGAAATTCTTGATAGAATGTAAGTTCCTCCAAACTAGGATTGCTTTATTTTGTTTTTATATTCCCAGCACCTAGCACTGTGCTTAGCACATAGAAGGAAATTAATAAATATTTGTTGGTCAATTGGTTGATTATAGTCATAATTCCATGTGGCACTGTAATATTTGATTATATTCATATACCATAATTTCTTGAGCATTGCCCCTGATCATTGGGCATATATTTTGTCTCTAACTTGCCATCACCAATGATACTGCTATGAACATTTTTGCCTCTATGGGTTTTTTCTTGCTGTTAATAACCTCCTTGGGATGTAATGCTAGTAGTAGAATCTCTGGGTCAAAAGGCTGAAATTATTTAGTAAATATTCTTGTGTAATTCCAATTTTTTTTCTGGAACATTGAACAAAGTAATAGTACCGCTAGTAAATTAGTATATGTCTCTCTTTCCCCAACCCCTCTAGTAGTGTTTTCCCATCTTTTCTCAAGTTTGCTAGCTGGACAAATATGGGGTGATACTTCTATGTCATTTTCTTTTGCCTTTCTATAATTGCTACTAATTTTCTTTTTGTTAAATTTTTATAATCTCCTCCCTTAGTTCCCTTTCCCTGCACCTCCCCCCCCCCCAACTAATTGAATAAGGAAAACAAAAAAGAAAATTCTCATGATAAACATGCATAGTTCAGCAAAACAGATTCCCACATTGGCCATGCCAGAAAATTTAAGTTTCTCTCTGCCTTTTAAGCTCTATCACCTCTCTGGCAGGAGGTGAGTGACATCTTTCAGTCTTCAGTCTTCTGGATTGCAGTTTATCATTGCACTGATAAAATCTTGCAAAGTTGTTTTTCTCCATAGTTATTTCAACAGTCCAGCTAGCAGCTGCTGTGGGGGTGAAAAACCAACAACAACCAGCTCACAGAATGCTGCAAGCCCAGATTCTTTTGATCTGCTTTACTAAGGAAAGCAATGTTAAGGGGTTAACAGTCTTACTTTAATCCAGCATACCAACACCATTCACTTAGTTCAGGGGAAAAAGCCAGCACCCTAAACTTCAGAGCAAATACAAACAAATTACAAACAGACCAAATACGATTCATAGTTACTAAGAAAACCTCCGGAAGGCCCTTAGAGCATCTGCCCAGAGTCCCAAGCCTCCAGGAGTGAGAGCCTTTTATGCACTCTTTAGCTGTCATCAAATGTTATCTGAGCAACCAGAATTTAAACTCTTACTATTGGCTCTGGAGTTAGCACCTCCCTTCATTGGCCCCACCTGGAGCCCCATCTGAGTTACCAGTTCACACCCACATAGGCTTAGCACCTAATAGATAGAGGTTTGGGCCTGGGGCTTAGCACCTAGTAAGACTCAATCAAAGACACTGAATTAATCAAAGGAAACAAAGGCCAAACTTTTCAAGGATCCCCACCCCTTATTAGTGATTTTCAAAAATATTCAGGTGATCATTGATTGTATTTCTTCTTTTGAAAACTCCTATCATTTGACTGCTTATGTCTGTTGGGGAATGATTCCATATTTTTGTATCAGTTCCCCCATAGATTTTGAATGTCTAATTTTTATCAGAGATATTTGATGCAAAGATTCTTTCCCTATTCTCTAGCTTTTCTCCTGATTTTAAGTGCACTGAGTTTATTTATGCAAAATCTTTTAGATTTTATTTAATTGAGATTGTCCATTTTGTCTTTTATGGCATACTCTGTAGTATGTCTAGCTATGAATTTTTCCTCTATCTAAAATTGTGAAAGCTATAACCTTTCATTATCCTTTAATGTCTTTATGGTATGGCTTTATATTTTTGATCATTTATACTTTTAAAGTTTATTGGGGTATATATGTTATTAAATGCTGATCTACACCTTTTTTTTTTTATCAGATTGCTTTTTTCCCTTCAGTTTTTCTAACTGTTCTTATCCAATAAAAGAATCCCTTCCCTAGTATTTTGTATTCTTGAATTTGTCAAACACTATATTGCTGTTTCTAGGCCTTATTTATCTTGTCTGTTCTACTCATTTACTTTTCTGTATTTTTAATCCACTACCCATGAGTTTTAATAATTAATGCTTTATAGTACATTTTGCTATATGATAGCACCAAGTACCCCTTTCCCCTTTGATTATATCCCTTCATAATCTTTTATTTCCTCCAAATGTTGTTGTTATTTTGTCTAACCCTATAAAGTATTCCTTTAGTAATTTGATTGGTATGACATTAAACTTCTAGAATAATTTGGGTAGTATCCCCCATTTTACACAGAATACTTCTCTAATTATTTAGATTTTTATTTCTATAAAAATTGTTTTGTTTATAGTTATATTCATGGAAGACTTACATTTGCCTAGCCTCCTAATTTTACAGATAAGTAAACCCAAGGGAAGAAATGACTTAACCAAAGGCACACAGAGAGTGGGCAGGGCAGTTTTCTGCCTCATTCTCTTCCCGAACTATCATCATCCCAGACACTTCCCAGGAAACAATTTTGGCCAGGTAAACTCTCATAAAAGACTATTAGCTATTTTCTCCATGACCTTTGAGGGGAACCAGAAATTTTGCTATTTTTAGAGAGAACAGGGAGTTGTCTGAACAACTGGCAGCCTCACAGATGTTTAGTATCATAGTGGGAGCATTGTTGGGGAGGTCATCCCATTCTAACTCTCAGCTATGTCATCTCTATCTTCTCTAAAGGACCGGGCAAAAAGAGTATTTAGAGATACTCTGTAGAGTGCCTGAATATAGAAAAGCTTCTGTTTGGGTGCAGGAAGTGTCCTTAGTTCCTGTAACTCTCCATATAGTGTACATTTTATGGGGCAGACTGTCCCTTGGTCTTAACTATACCCAGGGTTAGTTTAGGTGTTTCCAAAAAATGTGAAGCCATGCCAAAAACCAAGAAAACAAGCCTTACCATGAAACTTTGGGATATCTGCATATATGTGCATTTGTATACATGAATGCATATAGGCATACATGACCACTGATATATGTTTTCAAATTTATTTTGTATTATTTATTTTATATATACATAGGGCGTGTTTATTTGTGTGTGTGTGTGTGTGTGTGTGTGTGAATACATCTTCATGAGTTCAAATCTGGCTTCAGATACTGCGTGACCCTGGGCAAGTCATGTCTACCTTGGTTTCCTTATCCATAAAATGACCTGGAGAAGGAAATGGCAAACCACTCCAGTATCTTTGGCAAGAAAACCCCAAATGGGGTCATGGAGAGTTGAACATAACTGAAATGACTGAACAACAAAATGTGTGCATACCTATGTGTATAATACATGCATGTGTGTGTGTATATATATCCCAAAGCTGGTGTATTTATGCGTGTGTTTGGCATGGCTCACAATTTCTGAAAATATCTCATTTCTAAGCCAACCCCAGGAACAGTGAAGCCCTTGGGACAACTTACCCATAAATGGTTCATTGTATGTAGAATTAGAAGGTTTGAGGACACCTCCTGCCCCCCAAAACCTCCATGCAGGCACTCATACATATATTAGTGCCTTTAAAGTGGTGTTGCAGAAAGAGTGCTGGATTAGGAGTCAGACAAGCTAGGTTTAAATCCTGGCTCTTCTTCCTGCCTGGATGACCTTGGGCAAATCTCCTTACTCCAGTTCTGTTTCTTCATCTGTCTAATTAAGTATTAGAGTCTCAGATGATCTGAGATTATCTCAAAGGTCCTTTCTAGGTCTTAAGCCTGTGATCTAAATAATTTTGTTGGTTGGAGAACATTTAAATAGACTGCTTGGAAGAGAGTGTCATGAATCCTAGACTTTGACTGAAAAGATCTGTGTTCAAGTCCTAATTCCCCTACTTTATGGGCAAATCAGTTCCCTACTCTGAGCCTCAGTTTCCTTCTACACAACGTGGGGACAATAGTATTCACGATACTGACCTCACAGGGCAAAGCATTATATACTTGTGACCTTCTAAAAACAATTGCTATTTTTGATGCAGATAGAGCTGAAGCCTTCAAAAAGATAAAAATTGGGAGAGGATATATTTTCTTCCCGATCTTTCCTTCTTCCTACAGTTTATACTCCCCTTATACACAACATATTCTATTTTGGATGATAGTATTTGTGTAGTTGTCTCCTTAGGAGGATGAGCTCCTTGTGACCAAGGACTTTGTTTCATATTTTTCCTGTGTCTCGTGCACTGCACAGAATAGTTGCTTAATGTTGCTGTTCAGAGATGTCAGTCATATCCAACTCTCCATGACCCCATTTGAGGTCTTCTTGCAAAGATACTGGAGTGGTTTGCTATTTCCTTCTCTAGCTCATTTTACAGATGATGACTTGCCCAGGGTCACACAGCTACTAAGTGTCTGAGGCCAGATTTGAACTCAGGAAGATGAGTCTTCTTCCACTGTGCTACTTTGTTGCCCTACTTGCTTAATAAACCTATAGACTATCAGATCTGGAAAGGACCTTCGAGGTCTTCTAGGCATGTGATCATAGATTAAAAGCTGGAGGGGTCCTCAAAGATCATCTAGTCTAACCCCCTCAGTTTATAGATGAAGAAACAAAGATACTGGAAGATTAAGTAACTTGCCTACAGCGATAGATACCATTAGTAAATGTCAGAACCAAGATTTGAACACCTAGTTCTTCCTGACTCCACAGCCAGCAGTTTATCTACCCTACTCTGATACGTTCAAATTTACAGATGAGGAAACTGAGGCTTGGAGGAATTAAATGACTTAATATCAAAAGAATTAGTGGGAAATGAACTCGGATCTCTTGATTCCTTCCCAGGCCAATGCTTTTTTCCATTATACCATAGTTGTTTGCTGAACTGAATTAAAAAATGAAATAAGATAAAAATTCTTGGATGGATGGGGGAAGGAGATCCTTTTAAAAAAAATTATTTTGATTTCGCGGAAAAAAACCAAGCATTTCCATAACAGTATAATAAAAAAGATGACTGGACTGGAAAGTGCAAATCTACCATGTATAACTTGCTATTCCCTCCAAATATGCAATGAAGTTATAGTTAAAAAAAAGATCTGAATATTTTTATTTTTCTCATATTACTAGCTAAGCTTGAGATAGAGAATTGAGACAACCTCTCCTATAAAGACTGGGGACACTTGAGGAACAAAGCATAATAGATAAGCCTGTTCATAGATATTCTGAGAGGGTGCAGGGCTGAGTCATGATCAGTACTCTTCTAGAGGCGGATTTTTAAAGCAGGATTTTGGAGGAGGGAGAGCCATGATTTGTTGGAAAGAGTGGATTTGATGTGGGGCTCGGGAGGAAGTTGGTTCTCACTATGATCCTCACTACTTCTCCCCTCTCCCCACCCCCACTCCCATCCTCCCCATTATTTTCCCTCCATATGCTGCCCAGGTGAAGTTCCCCTTCTAGGTGAGGTATCCCTCTCTCCCAGTGTCTTTATTCTTTTCCTCTTTCCTCCAAAACTGAAGTTCTGGCTCTTCTGTCCCCAGTCCACTGGAGGTCTCTAAGAGTCTCTTGTAGGTGTTCTGGGAGCTGGTCTTGTGTAGTCTTGCTGTGTATAATAGGACTGCATCTGTGCTTTCATTTCTAACATGAATTAATAATTTGCCTTATGATATCACCCCCTGGGCCAGCCCTAGGCAAAACTGTGAAGTTGGTATAGTTTGCCCTTAGCCTCCCCCTCTGGCCCTTTCCCAGCTTTTGAGAACCTATGGCCCCCTTTTCCTCCTTCCTCTAGAGACCTCTCCCAAGGGTCTTAGAATTTTAAGCCTTATATCTAGCTGTGGGATGAAAGACTTTGTCCCTTGGTAGAGGAGTTTCAGGCATCAGAGAACTGGTATAAGAGGAATTGAGGAGGTAGGGGGAAGAGAGAGGAGGCGGTATGTTTCAAAGTCTGCTGAAATCATACCAAAGAGACTATTTGGCCTAGTTATAAGTTGGGCCCTGGTCCCTCAGAACCCTAGAATGCTGGAATATTAGTACAGGAAAGGACGTGAAGGACAGCTTTGTCCAAGAAGGTGTGATGAAAAGAACAGTGAATTTGGAGTCAGAAAATTAAGTTCTAGTTGTGACAAATCACTATGTCTGTCTAAGCCTCAGTTTCCTCGTGGGTATGAGATGAATGCGGGCCTAGTCCTCAGAACATGTGCACTATGCCTCTCTTGATTCCAGTCCAGCTTTGTGAGCCTGAGTCCAGGCATGAATAACACAGAGGCCTTACCCCCACTTCAGAGTATGCACAAGCATCCCCAGACTGCTTCCTGTTGGCAAAACGTAGGGTGACAAAGGTCTATAATAGGCTACTTAGCAGAGTTGAGCAGATAATCTCTAACTCTCTTCCTGGCAGTTTTTGAGAGTAAAGAGGATTACTGTAAGCCTATAAGTGATACAGAATAGACCAAGTTTTGACCTTGTGCACTATGAAAGGTTGCAAGAGCCATCAGAGATCCCTTCAGCAACTGGAATTGGTCATAATGACCACTAGGCTAGACAGTAGCAGTAGTTGAGTCTGATCAGAAGACACCGAGTCTTGGAAGGAGCCAACCAAATGGGCATGGGAGCAACTTGTCCATAATGGTGGACACCTTGCCCCCAAAGTGAACTTGAAGAAGACTTCTAGAAGACAGAAAAGGATTCCCACACTTCGGAGTCATAAGTAACCCCTTTGGATCCATAAGTTCTTTTCATATCAAGTCCAACAAGTATTTATTGAGCAAATATTAAACAAGTATTTGTGTCAGACACCGTGCTACATGCTGGGGATACAAATGTAAGCAGAAAAAAAGACAGCCCCTGGCCTCAAGGAACTTACATTCTAATGGAGGAAGAAATCATATAAAAGAGCTGAAAAGCAGGAAATAGGGGGGAAAGTAGGCTAGCTAGGCAGTGCAGTGGATTGAGTGCTGGGCTTGGAATTAGCAAGACTCATCTTCCTGAGTTCAAATTGGGCTTCAGACATTTACTAACTGTGTGACCCTGGGCAAGTCACTTAACTTTGTCTCAGTTTCATTATCTGTAAAATGAGCTAGAAAAGGAAATGGCAAACCATTCCTGTGTCTTTGTTGAGAAAACCCCAAATGGGATCACAAAGAGTCAGACAAGACTGAAATTGACTGACAGAGAAGTCTGGAGAATGAAAAATGGCTTATCTGAGGTCTCCTTGAAAATGATAGCTCTAGGAAGAACTCACCAAGAGGGGACATGTGTCTCATTAGCATGGTTATTTTAATTTGACCCCACTCTCCTCTGTTGCTGAGTATATGCAGAAGAGAGAGTGTGCCCTGAGTTTGGGGAATGTTTTATAGCTTCTGTTCTTGCTCTGGCCCTTTTGCAAAAGCTATTTGATATTCACTAAATCATCATTATTGGGGAGAACATGTTGCATGGGTTAGAAACTCCAGAACTTTGAGAGGAGAAATAGCTACTTTCTGAGGACCCAATATGTGATCCAGTGGGATTTGGGGGAGTGACTTTAGAGAAAGTGCCATATGTAAAATAGAGATGATACAACATTTCCAACTTCTTCTAAATCATTTAGGAGAGGTTTTTAATTTCTTTGGGGGCAACTAAGTGGTGCAGTAGAGTTCTGGGCCTGAAGTCAGGAAGATTCATCTTCTTGAATTCAAATTTGGCTTCAGACACTTACTAGCTGTGTGACCCTGGGCAAGTCACTTAACTATGTTTACCTTAGTTCCTCATCTGTAAAATGAGTTGGAGAAGGAAATGGCAAACCATTCCAGTATCTTTGCCAAGAAAATCCCGAATGGGATCATGAAAAGTTGAACATGACTGAACTGACTAAACCAGCAAATGGGAACAGGGTGGAGGCTGAGGGAAGGTGAGTGACAGGAAGTTTGGATGGTAGGGTCATAGCTATAGAGCTAGAAATGACCTTAGAGGCCATCAAGTTCAATTCTCTCATTGTACAGATGAGCAAACAGGCCTAAAGAAATTTAGTGACTTTCCTAGGTTCATGTAGCTAGGAAGAGAGGCAAGATTTGAACTCCAATCCTCCTAACTCTAAGGCTAGTGTGCTATACACACTGGCTGCATTATATCTGTTCATAACATCCCCAAAGTACTTGATTTGTGGTGAGAAAACAGATTCATGTGCCACCTCAGCTACTTGTTACCCATGTTATCTTGGGCAAGTCATTGAACCTTTCTAGGCCAGAGTTTCTTTATTTGTGTAATGGTGGGGGTAGGGTGGTGGGTTGGGGGCGGTGAGGGGTGGAGAAACTAGCTAATGCGCCCAGTCTTTATGAGCACACACAACTGGCTCTGTCTAATGCAATTCCCAGTGTGGACTTTGGAACATGCCCAGGCATTCTGTAACTATTTCTGGTATGCTAGCCACGTGGTGATGAGATAGAGTTTTGATTGGTTGATAAGCCAAAGTTAGGTGTGCATTCAAAAGACCAAAGAATCTCTCTCTCCTTCTCTCTCACCTGTCTCTCCTTCTATCTGTCTTTCTCTTTTCTCTCTCATTTTTTTCTATTGCCTTGGAGGTTCTTTTTCTATGTGTTTTTTGGAAGAGTTTCTGGAATCAACTAGATTAAGTCCCTTACAGCAGGTATTGCGGCATGTCATTCAGCATTGTCTCAGACAATCAAGAATCGCATCTCTCCATTAGGAGCAACAAATAGCACAGGCTGCCCCTCTACAATGTCTCAGTTGACATTCCTCCCCTGAGCCAAAACTTTTTGCAGTCCTTTGCAAAAAATCAACCGGGGATAGTTTTGAAACTTGTATCTATATAGCATGAGTACAAACATCAGCTTTTTAAAGATAAACAAACAAAAAAAAGAGTAGTTTTCCTGGTCTCCCAAAGTAAGTAACCTACAGTATTGTTGAAAACAAAAAAAAGATACAATGCACATTAACAGTATATATGCAATAGATATGACACTATATAGTGTTTCACCTGATTGTGACTACATGAAGTATATTGTACAGATATTGCTCAAGAATCCATGCATATCCATAAAACGAGGCAGTTAATCACAAGCAACAAAGTAAAGCATGACTAATTAACAAAGCAAAGACATATTGCAACAATAACACTAGAAAAATACAGCTTAACTGTAAGATTAGAGCATATGCAAATAAACAATGAGCAAAGCAGTTGACAGACATTACTATAGCATAAACATAACCCCAAACATAGTCAAATGAACTTAACAGCTAAATAATAAACAGTCATACTCAAACATGAAATAATTAACATGTGCAGCAACAAACACGCAACAACACACAAAGAACACTTAACATTGTCAATCCCTTGCTACATGTGTAACCATTTCTTTAGATTTACCTGTAATATTATCTTAGTCCTATGAGTGGTCTGTTGGGTCTTGTTCTTTTGTCACTTACAGATTTTCTGTTCCAACTGGCCTGACCATTAGGATCATTATAGACAGGTTTGTCTACACTTGGGTTGACAGCAAGGACAGATTGGCTAGCAGTATATTTTGCTCTGTGGATGGTGTCTGTACCCTTGATTCCCTGTAGTTGCCTCTGGCTTTCTATCCTATATTGATACATCGTCTCCTTCATTGGAAACATTCCTTTCGGTGTTCATATCTAGTCCAGTCTTTTGTACAGCTGGTGGAAGGTCTCTTTTGCTTAGAACTCCTCATTTCTCTCCACATTGGGCAATAGTTTGTCATGGTAAATAATTCCTTTAGGTCCCTTCCATTATCAGGGGCTATTTTGTAAGTAAGCAAGTTGTACAGTCTCTCAACAACTTTTTATGGATTAAGTTTTCCATTGCTCAGCTAACTTGTGAGTCTCTTAAATGTCAAGGTTTTCCAAAAGAACTCTTGTTTCCTTGCTGAAGGTTCTGATACTGTACTCTAGTATCATAATTTTTTTTGTTTCTGTCATAACTTTTAGGAGCTGAAGCATTGACTTGTTGGTAGCCTTCTCTTATTTTCTCTCTTTGCTGCGTGAGTAGTTGCACCTCATCCTTCATCTGGAGGGGTGTAACAGTAAGGTAATAATGACACTGTAGATGATAATTGTCAAAATGCCTATATAGTTCTGTATCACAAAGTCTATGAGACTCTCCACATAGAAGGTGGAAGTAAACCATTTATTCAGACACCGGAGAGCCATATCCCACAAGCCATTTATCCAGTCAGTCCACTTCATCATAACAGCAAGGAACCCCAAACATTCACTACACAATATAACAACCTAGAGCCTCACCATCCCAAAACCTCTCTGACCCCCCGCTGGGGTCTTCTCCAAAACAAACTCACAGTACAGCTAAGTCAGCCTGTTCAGTTCTAACTGTCACAAGGGCAGCCATTAGTAGCCATAACATCTCTCTCTCTCTCTCAGCATTTTCCTGTGACATAACTTCCTTTTCCTGCCAGGAAACTCCTCCCATCATATATGTCTTAGGCTTCCTGTGATGTAAGCAGGTCACATGGCCTATTAATGGGTGGGAAAGATCTTCAAATCTAATTGCTACTACAACGGGTCAAAATAGAAGTCAATAGGTAGGTGTGGTTCACACCTAAAACATGAGCAAGTCTGACCTAAACTCCATAGCATCCATTCAAATTTGTGGTGGAATTGTACCAATGTACTAGAAATGACATGTTGACTCCTCCACTGAACTTTTTGTTCTATTCAGAGTTCCCAACAGTGTGTGGTTCTAATGTTTAGGTTGTGGGTACTCTGAATGGTAAGGAGTAGATCCAGACTTTCTGATACTTGCCAAGGCCAACATTTTCTTGGGTAGTTGGTTCTCAGTGTCTCTACTTTGATCATGATGGAGTCCAGGAAGGAATTCATACATTGGAACTACATTTCCCATAAGACTTTGGCAACAATAGATGCTTTTTTGGTTTCTGGTTAGGAATGCTTGTGCATACCTGGTAAAATGGTCAGTCACTGCTAAGATATGACTTATATTTTTGCTATCACCTCCCAGAGATAGAAAGACAAGTTCCGAAGGATTGCTAGTCCTTACATTCTCCAAATATGCAGCATGAGTTGGTAATGCTTTCCTTTGTGCACATCTGGCATGTTTCACACTTCTCGGTGACATCTGTGTCTATCTTGGGCCAGTAAGATTTGTTTCTTACCAGCTTGACTATTTTTTGAATCTACACGTCCAAAGTCATCCTGCAAAGTGCATCCTATGTGGCTGTTGGGTGGTATGCTCTGAGTAGTATCAGCTGCTTCCTGGTTCCACATTTGGGATCTGTCACAATCTGATACAACACTATTGCACAGCTCCAACTTTGGTCATTGTCTCAGCAGTAGCATGCCTTCTGCATCCTGGAACTTAAGAATTAGAATCACTAAATTAGGTTTAGATTCACTACTTTCCTTTTTGACGTGTAACTTCTCTTAGTCCTTCATCAGCCATATCTGTTCTGCCTCCCAGTCACCCGCAGACAGTTGTGAGAAGGAAGATTGGTTCAATAAAACAAGGTTCATATATTCATTTGGGACCTATGAAGCAAGGGTTGGACTTCATGACCAACATGGCCGCTATTTTCTTCTAATTCTAAATATATGACTCAGTGGAAGATAAACTCCTTGAGGGCACGGACAACATTTTCTCTAAATTTTGTATCTCTCCTAGTGCCTCTCTAGTATAGCACTCTGCACAGAGTGGGCGCATAATAAATGTTTGTTTTACTGTGTACTCACATGTGTATTCAGGGGCCCAAAGGCTCATAGCATTTAGAGGAGGAGGGAGGGTGTAAAGGTCATTAGTCTAACATGCTTATTTTTATAGATGGGGGATAAGACCCAGTGCAATGATTTGCTCAAATTTGAGGAGAAAAAAATTAGTTTGAGAGCCCTAGCCCTAAAGAGAGAGAGAGAGAGAGAGAGAGAGAGAGAGAGAGAGAGAGAGAGAGAGAGAGAGACGGAAATTGAGACACGGGGAAGGATGGAAGAAGGAAGGCAGGCGGCGGGAGCAGGAGGCTCTGGAGAATTTTTTGGGTGGTTAATAAACTAAAAGGCTGCCAAGTTTAAAATAGAAAGAGGTGGGTTGTGTTTTCAGTATGAGGAGGGGGGAGGGGGTCTCCAGGCCCCTTCTTTGATAAATGCTTGACATTCTAGCCATAATAAGAGGGGTGGCAGCAGCAGGAGGGGGATGTTGGAATTGGGGGTAGGATGGGTAGGGGTTCTAGCCCAGCAGGGTGGGCTTCAGAGCCCAAACATAGAGAGGTGAAGCAATAGTACAGAGAGGCATTGGTGAATTGACAATGAAATCTGCAGTTACTTCACTGGCTTATTTTATTAAATAAACACAGCCTGAAATGGACCCAGCGGCCCTGAGGTAGTTGTCTCGGCTTAGATTACTAACTCAACACCCAGATCTCTCGGCCTGACTCCCACCTCCTCATTCTCCCCCTTAACGTCGCCCCCCCTCCCTTTCCCCACACTCCTCCTTTCACCCCCAACCTCAGTACTCTCCAGGTCCAAGTCACCATTTCTGTTTCTCCTTGTCAATTTTTCCCTTTTGCTCTGACCCTGCTTTTATAGCCTTTGGCTGCCAACACCTCTTCTGGTTTCCCAGTCCTTGCCTTACATGAGGCTTTTCTGGCAGAACCAGTTCCCTATCCCCCCTACTCCCTGTTTCCTGTTCCTGCTGGGTCTCCCTAACTACCACCTGCCCCAGACTTTCCCCTCCAACTCGACCCTGTCAGGAAATCTCTCTCCCTACCCTGGGGCGCCCCTGCCCCAGGCTCTCTGTGTGCCCTGAGAGCCTCCCAGATTGAATGCCTAGGGCTTCCTCCTTCCCTGAGACCAGCCAGATGTTTGCCTGGTGCTTAGTAGACTTTGGGGGCAACCAAAATCACAAACACTCTGTGTGTGTGTGTGTGTGTGTGTGTGTGTGTGTGTGTGTGTGTGTGTGTGTAAGTGGAGGAAGGTAGTTCTGGAAACTCAGCTGAGGAGCCTGGCCTCATGGAAACTTGCCACGGGAACTGGCTAGGCCTGTTCTATGGACATTATCCAAGAATTGGCTTCCATATGTCTATTCAACTCCCCTCAACCCTGTGACCAACTAGGAAATACAATTCTCTCATCTTGAACCCCAACCTTCATCACTCGAGTGTCAGAGAACAATAAGATTGAAGTCTGGAAAAAAGCCTTAGAGATGTTTCTAGTCTAAACCTCTCATTTCTCAGGGAGAAAATTGAGTCCCAGAAAGGTTTAATGATGTGCCCAAAGTCATGCAAGTAGTAGACCTAATTAACCAACCAAATATGTGACTAAGTATGATAATTAATAGTGAGAAACGGTATAGCGTAGAAAATCAAGGACTGGACTATGGAAACAGGAAGGTCTTTCAAATCCTGCCTCTGAGATGCACAAGCTGTGTGACCTTGGGTAAGTCAATTAACCTCTTAGTATTCTAGACCAAGGCTTCTTAAACTTCTTCCGCTTTCTATTCTTCTTCTGTTTTGGCAGCTGTTACTCAGTGTTGCCTGGCCTGGGGCCATGTGCAATGCAAAGTGCACACATGCTTTGTGTTCAGAACCAAGGCTGAAGTGAAGCTGTGGGATAACAATACAGGCAAAAGCTGCCAGAAATACCTAGGATTCATTATGAGTTTGATTTTGATTTGAGTTTTGGTCTTTGAATGTTCAGAAACCTTTTACTGTTGTCAAATTTTTCACAACTCCGGATAAGAAGCACTGTATCTAGACCAAAGCTGTCAAATGTGGCCCACTAGAGGCACGGAACCCACAGCACTCCTGAATGAGCCCAAACCAGATTAAAATATAATTGGGAAGTACTTAGCAAAATAAAGAAAAATACAATAAAACATAGATAATAATGAAATGTGGTTTTCTATGTAAATATAAGGCCTGTAAGAATCATTATGTATGGTTTAATGGCTCCATTTCTATTTGCATTTGACTCTACTGCTCTAGCCAACTTTGTAAGACTGGTGGAGGGATTTTGCTCACCAGGAGTTCTCTACATCAATGTAATCATAGGCCCAGTCACCAGCTCTATTTATTAATTATATAAATATTTGATCACCGGTCATTTTATTTTATTTGAGTTTAGTTTCTGTTTTTCTCTTATTCAAAATCCATCTCAGGGCCTGCCTCTTCTAGACACGAGAGCTCATTTCTCCCATCCTCTATCTGTCCTGGAACACAGGAAGGAAGGAATCAAACCAAGCTGTGTCAGACACAGTGCAATGTTGCCACAGAAGTCCCAAGTGATCTCTCTATCATGGGAAGTCATGGCTATCCTCCCAGATGTCGACTTAAAGGTTAGGTATATTTTATATCATACTCTCCACATACCCTTTTTTAGATGAATTCCCCATTGAGGTAAAAACACATTTCTTTTTTCTACTGTTTATATATGGTAGAACTGCCAGAAACTGTAGTGTTATCTAACTCAAACCCCTCAATTCAACTAGATTAAAAAAAACATTAAACTAAGGTCAACAGAGAATAAGTGATTTATTCAAGGTCATATTGCTAGTTAAGTGGTAGAGGCTGGATTAGGACCTGCATTTATGGTCTACTATCAAACAATCAACACTTAAAATAAGCTTTAATGGAGGGTGGCTAGGTGGTACAATGGATAGAGCACCTGACCTGGAGTCAGGAAGACTCATCTTCCTGAATTCAGATCTGGCCTCAGGCACTTACTAGCACTGTGACCCTGGGCAAGTCACTTAACCCTGTTTACCTCAGTTTCCTCATTTGTAAAGTGAGCTGGAGAAGGAAGTGACAAACTATTCCAGAATCCTTTAATGATTGAACAACAAAAAGCTTTAATAGACACTTAAATTTATCTCCTTTATCACTGCTCTGAACCTCAGTTTCTTCATCTATAAAATAGGGATAATGGTATTTACAGTATTGATCTCATACAAAAGAAATAATTGATATGACAGTGTCTGGCTAATCCAGGCCCAAACTGGTAAGTTTTTCTAGTTAAAAGGGGTTTGTGGAATAAAAAAAAAAATACCACTACCCTACTCCCTTTGATTAAAAATCTTGATCTTGAAGCATTTCCCTTTAACCTTGATGCACACTCAGGTCTACTCCGGTCTAGTCCTTTGCCCCTTCCATCCTGTCCTCTGTTACTTTCCCTCTCCATCATTAACAAATTTGCTCTCATACTAGATCTCTTCTCATGTATTTTGCCTCTTCTTCATGAAAACCTGGCTTTCTGCAGAAAACTTCTCATCCTTGGTCCTCGTCCTCTGTGTTAGTCATTCCTTTTCTGATGCCCTTAGAATCCTTCAAGGCTTAGCATGAAGGCCACCCCGTCTTATAAGAGGGACGCTTTTTTGATTCCCTCAGATCCTAGGGTACCTTCACTACTCAAACTATTGTATATGTATTTATCTGTGTACATGTTGTTTCCTCCCAACAGAATGTTAGCACTTTGCAGGCAGGGGCTTTTAAATATTTTTTCTTTTCTTTTTTGTGCCATGCCCTACACTGAGTCTGGCACATCCCCTCTCTTTCCCCTTTTTTTTTTTTTTTGAGATTTTTGGAAAATTTATCCCTCAGTGCTTTCAAAATGGTATTGTAAATGGTATCGATTTCTTCTATTTGTACTTGGTTTGGCTACAGTTCCCCTTCCTGTCTTCATCTTTAGTGGCATTTCTACTTCCTCATATAGTACATTTTAGGGACTGAGGTGTTAGTACCAATGTAGTTGTTTATTGTCATTGATTATCAAAACAGTTTGTTATAGAAATACCGAGAGACCTGTTCCATTTTGATCTATTTGTTACCTTCTTTCCAATTTCACCTATATATATTTTTGGGATGATGTGGCATCTTTGGGATTCATGCTAAGCTTTCTGGTGATTTGTATTTCCCTCTACTTCTCAGTAATGTATCATAAGGTGATGCTGCTTATTATCTACCTCCCCCCTCTATATAACAAACAAACAAGGAAACAGTTGTCAAAATAATCTCTCTAAGATCTGACCGTGTAACTCCCCTTCTTCAAAAACTTTCAATAGCTCCCTTTTCAACAGAAAATTTCAATGACTACCTTTAGGGAGGGTAGTAATTCCTTAGCTTGATTTTAAACACCCCACAATATAGCTCTATCTCTGTTTAGCCTGATATCACACTATTTCTTGATAGAATGGATAATGAGCCAATCTACAGGAACGTGTCCCACCTCTGATACAAGCTGACTGTGTGACCCAAGGCAAGTCACCAAACCTTTCAGTAGCCAACCCTCTAGGTTACGTTTTTCATTTTTGTATCCTCAGAAGCTAGCTTAGTGACTTGTCATTTTTCAATTTTCCACATATGATGAGAAGATTCCCAAGGGCCTTTTGTTTCCAAGACCAAGCCTTGGTCCAATGGAATCATCTACACTTTTTGTCTTGCCTTGGTTCCTAGTACAGTGATCTGAAGGCATTCTGCAATAAATATTTGCTTTGTTGCATGTAGCAGATGATTAATAATTTTTTTTGGAGTAGTACCATTATTTCATTGGTTTGGGAAACTTTCAATTAGAAAATTTCCTTTACCAATGCAAGTTGGCATCTCCTTTGAAACTTATAGTCTAATAGAGCTGCCTAGGACATTGAGAGGTTGTGATTTGTCCTGGGTCATACAGTCTGTATGTGTCTGACTTGAGCTGGGATCTCTCTGATTCCAGGACTGGCTTTCTATTCACTATGTCAAATCGCCTCTCAAGAAATATTTATTCAATTAAATTCTCTGAGTTCAAGGGTCAGGTATGATGGTCTTCTTTTTGGAGATGGTGAATTCCAAGCAAGATAGACCAAGAGGGGTAATACAAATACATCCCAATGAACACAAAAGAATGCCTTCATATCTAATTATCTCCTCAGCCTAAGGATGTTTGATCAGAAGCATTTGTTTTACTTCATAGAGTGTAAATCCCAGGGGTAGACACAAGATCTGTATGGGAGAGAGGGAAAACTATTCAACATAAGAGCAAGGAGTTTCCATTGAGATCTCTGGTGACTGGCTATGTTTGCATGGGGCCACTTCCAGTAGGTACATAGCCTAGCCTAGGGCAGAATTGGGAAAGAGGCCAGCCTGGTGTGTACTGAACTTCATAAGGATACTTTCCACCTGGATAATTCTGATTGCAAGAAAAGAAAGTGAACTTGTAAGAAGACTTTGCAAAAGACTTTTTCAGTCAGTGTACTAATTAATCGGTCAATAAGCATTTATTTAGGGTCTATTATGTGCCAGGAACTAACTTTAGTTTGGAAAAGTATGTTAATCCTACTCCTCAGCACCCATCTTGGTGGCTAAGATTAAACAAAATTGAACTAAATAAAGGGATCCACGAAAGGTAACATCCATGAGAAGCAAGCAGATTCTATGATAAAATACTGGTCAAATTGGTTTGATATCAGCTGGTTGGCAACCCTACTGGTGACTCATCATCCAATAATTTCATTGCTTGCATTCACATGGCTCTTTTCATTTTGCAAAATTCCAGAAATAGACTATGCATAAAGGAAGGGTATTTATTAATGGAGAGGAAATGAGTCTTGGACTACAGGCTCCTCACTTCCAAAACCAGGGCCTCAGACATCAAGCTTCTCACTTCCAGGATCAGAGCCTTAGACACTGGACTCCTCCTCTCTAGGACTAAGCCCAAGACGTAACAGATTTCTTGCCATTAGTATCCTATCTAGGAGCCCAGAACCAGAGTTTTAGATACTAGGGCTTCATCTTCAGAACCAGAGCCTGGGAGACTAGGCCTCTTAACTCCAGTACCAAAGTCCTAGACATCAGATCTTTCACCTCCATGACCAGAGCCTCAGACACCAGGCCTTTCATCTCCAAGACCAGTGCCTGAGACCCCAGGTCCCTCACTTCTATGTCCCTTGGGACACCAGGTCTCTTACTTCTAGGAACCTTGGTGGGAGATCAGGCCTCTCACCTCTAGAACTCAAGTCTAGGACACTACGCCTGACCTGTGGAACCAGAATCTGAGATGCTAGACGTCTAATCTCCAGGACTTGAGCCTGGCACACTGAGTCTTCATTAAGACTAGAGACCAACACTTTCAGGTCCCTTACTTCCAGGACCAGAGTCCCAGATACCAGGACTTTTGCTTCTATGATTAAATCCTTGGGTTCTACATCTCCCATCTCTAGAACCAGAGCCCCAGAAACCAGGCTTTTACCTCCAGGACCCTACTTAGGACCAGGGTCTCAGACACCATACACTTTATCCTCAGGACCAGATTTATGAGTGGGGACCCATCTCCCTTATTCTCTAGCATTGGAGAGAGAATAGATGATGTCCCTTGAAAGTGGAAACTCCACTCAAGTGATATTCCATCCTCATCTGTATTGAATAAACTATATCTTCCTCTGTAAGGTGACAAAGAATCGCTAGATACCTAGGTAAAAGCTTCCTTCTCTTGTTACACTCTCTACTCTGTCATCTTTATCTGCGTCAACTCTATCCCTTACGAGTCCCTATCTGGTTTTGTCCTTCCTTCCATTGTGGAAGCTCTATTAGAGAATTAACAAATTTCCTTTCCTCTTAGACCTTTTCCTTTTGCAATCCTTTCATTTTTTTGTACTTCAGGAAATCTGATTCCCTGCAGAAGACACCTCATTCTTGGCCATTCTCTCCAGGTCTGGATGTGCTTTTTCTTTTGGCCCCCTATGCACTGGGCCAGAAGGACGATTGGGTATATTCTTTGATCCTTACTGCCATGTCTAGGCTTTCTGCTTCACCACTCAGCAACCTCTCCTCTTTGGGTTTCACATCAGCCTGACATATAATCCTAACTTCTTCCTGGACGCATTTACACTTGAGGCTCCAGGCCAATCAATCAACCAAGAAACATATTTTATTGAAGGCCTATTATATGCCAGACATTTCTCTAGATGCTGGGGACAGAATGAAACAATCCCTGCTTTCAAGAAGCTTATATTCTATTGAAAAAGACTATCTATCTATCTATCTATCTATCTATCTATCTATCTATCTATCTATCTACATATGTATGTGTATATATACATATATGTATATATTAATGTGTATATGTCTTTCCTTTTATTACTAATTTATTATTAATATGTGTTGTCTTTACATATTATCAATATATTATATATTATTAATATATATAGTCTTTCTTTTTTAAATTTCTATCCCTGGTGTACATAGTCAGTGTTTAACAATTTTTTTCATTATTCATTCACTCTTTTTTTTTAAAGGAAATGACTTAAAAGTGTTTGTTTTTTTCTATTTGGAATTTAATCACCTAAAATGAGCATTTTCATATACATAGCAGAATACAAAAAGAAGATTGTATATGAAACTGTTTGCCTCATCTGTAAAATGAGCTGGAGAAGGAAATGGCAAACCACTCCAGCATCTTTGTCAAGAAAACTCCAAATGGGGTCACAAAGAGTCAGACAAGACTGAAATGATTAAACAACAAGAATCTGAAAGTGTGAATCTCTATTTTATACCACCTGCTTTTAAAAAAATAATAAGTTCTACATGCTATTTTTAAAACTGTTCTGCTTTCTTCTAATCTTCCTTCTGTCCATTAAAAAAAACATTAATGGCTCTCCTTTTTCATCCCAATGGCTACCGGCTACTCTTTCTAGGCAGAGTTAGGAAATCTCCTTTAACTGCAATAAATTCCTGTTTGTAGAGTTGAATTTCTTCTCAAATTGTTTTGGGGGGCCTTATTTCCAACAAACCAAAAAGGTCTGAGGCATCACACTTTCCTTCAGCCTACTGAGAGCAGCTAAGTGTCCCATGCAAATGAACAGATGAAAGAAAGAGCAAAGAGGCCAGCTGGAACTACTGTGTGATGAAGTCAAAGGTGCTCTTCACACCTGGTGGGACCCCAAACTGACTGCTGACAGTAGAGAAGAGCCATATCCACAATCCCTTCAGTTACCTTCCTTGAACACTGAGGGGGATATGTAGCCAGCCTAGGAGAGAGCCAGAGTATCATGCTCACAATGTATATATGTACCAAAATTATGCTAGTAGGAAAAAGTGAGCTCAAGAAACAGACTTTGTTCAGTTGTGTTCCACTCTTCATGGCTCCATTTGGGGTTTTCCTGGCAAAGATACTGGAGTAGTTTGCCATTTCCTTCTCTAGCTGAGGCAAACAGGGTTAAGTGACTTGCCCAGGGACACATAGGTAGGAAGTGTCTGAAGCCAAATTTGAACTCAGGAAGATTAGTCTTCATGACTTCAGGCCCGGGGCTCTTTCCACTAAGCTACCTAGCTCCCCATCAAGAGATAGATTAGCTCTAGACTTCCAGCTCTAATTAGCTGATTTGTTGGTCTGTGTTCCAAAAAAGCCTTTCCTCCTTGAAATAAGACTATGGGAGCTAAGAGACCTCTCTTTTATCAATCGACATGCATTAATTAAGTGCCTACTGTGAGCCAGGCGCTAATGCTAAGTGTTAAGGATAGAAGGAAAAAAATAGTTTCTGGCCCCCTATGAGCTTATGTTTTTCCTGATAAGAAACAACATGTACATAACAAGTATATATCTATATCTCTATATAGCTATAGCTACATATATGTATGTGTGTACACACATACATATATATGTATATATATATATGCATGCTTACATATATATTTCAAAGTTAATATGATACCCATTTTTAAGGATAGGGAAACACTTTGGGGATCAGGAAATGGTACTTCAAGATGAGCTTTATAGGAAAGCAGGGGTTCTAATAGGCATAATTGAGTCAGGAGAGCATTCTAGCCTGTATCTTAGATAAAAATGAGAAATAGGGGATGGAATATTATAGCTGAGGGATAGTCAGTAGGCAATTATAGAAAGCATTGTTTTCCCAGCAAGATAATTTGTTTTATGAGGGCATGCTTTTTAAAAAAATCTGCAGTTTAGCCTCTGGACTATACACTAAAAAAGAGGGATGGGGCTGGTCTATGTTTTTTCTTGTTATATAGAAGTAGCGCCTCTAATGAAAATTACATAAAGCCAAGGAGCAGCAGGTGGCAGCAGTGAGAACAACCCAGCAGGGAGGAGCAGCCAAGATCTATGATGCCTAGGAAGGGGCAGCTCAGCAGAGAGCAGGGCAACAAGATTGCATCACCAACAAATAACAGTGGTCCTGCATCCTTGGAGGTAGGGGTTGTTCTTCCACACATGATCCCTATGCTTGTTGTCCTTGTATAGGATCCCTATGCCTGTCCTCTCTTCCAACTGAGAGTATGTGTATTTGTGGGACAGTGAGCCCCAGGTTTATGGGGTTGTTTGGTTGCTACTCTTTAACTATGCTATTGCATTAAATGCCTTTTCTTTGGTGTCAAAATGATCTCTTATAAATGTGTAAACACCTGTTGGGGCTCCTGAACTATGGTTTTAAGTGGATGTAAACCCTCTGAATACCTTGACTCTAAGATAGCTTTTTACAGGGGTCTTTCAAGTTTGAGAAGTTACGCACTAGTTGCCATATCTTTGTAGCCACTGTGCCTGACACACTGGGGGCCATCTCCAGTCGTCCTCATCTATATCTTGCCACTGGACCCAGATAGACTAGGAGAAGAAGATGAGCATGGTGACCTTGCACAGCCCTCCCTCACTTAAATCCAATTCACTTGCAAGTCATGGCATCATCTTCCTGATGTCATGGTCCTGTTTGAGAACAATGGACAAAGCACAACAGCCTGACACACTCCTGTGCACATATTAAGGCTTAATAAATGTTTGTCGGACTGACTGGATTGAGGAGGAACAGTGAAGGGGAAGGGAATTTTATTTTTCACATTTATGGTCTGGGTCCAGAGACCTCCTGAAGGCACAACTTGGGAATAAGAACTATATTTCCTCCCTCCAGCCCAACCTTGGAGGTCAGACCTACTAATGATGAACAGAGGGGTTTGTGTGGGTTGGATGGTGGGAAGGAGACACCTGAATACTGAGGGCTCATCAGGTAGAGTGGGGATGGGAACATGGACAGGTTCTTTAGCATTCACCAAAGGCTTCATAGGAGGAAAATGGCAAAGAATTGAAGACAGAAGAAGCTCATTTTCTTGTTCCTCACAAAACCCCTTTGGTAAATGTAGGAACCAGGGAGAACCTTACTCATCTCTCTGGTTCTTCTGGGTAATCCAATAAAATCTTTTGAGAGTGCATTGACTATATTATTGCTATATTTGTTACAAATGAAAGATGATATAGAAATCCATGGAGGAATGTTTTACTTTTTCAGGGTTTTAAGGGTGAGGGAAGAGGAAAGGGAGAGGAACCCCAGGAGGGTTTTATTCTAACACACCAAGGCTTATTCCTTCACAATGATTCTATAAGAATAGTCCTCCAAGTTCTTTTAATAGGTGAAGAAACTGACAAGGAAATGAATAATTTGTTTGCTCATAGTCACTAAAGCGTTGGAGTGGCTTGTGACTCCAAGCCTCCTGTTTTCTACCCTTCATCCTGCTGCTTCCTTTTTTTTAAATTTTTTTTTTTAGTTTACTACACTCAGTTCTACATAATTTTGAGTTCCAGATTTTCTTCCCCCCTCCCCCCGCCTCCCCAAGACGGCATGGAATCCGATATATCTTCTACGTATAACTTGGCATTGAACTTATTTAAACACTAGTCAAGTTGTGAAGAAGAATTATGACCAATGAAATGAATCATGAGAAAGAAGAAACAGAACCAAAAAAAAAAACCAACTCAAAAACAAAAACAAAACAGAGGAAAAAAAGGGAAAGAAAGGTGGGCATATAGTGTGCCTCAATCTGCATTCATACTTCATAGTTCTTTCTCTGGTTGTAGATAGCATTCTCCATCGTGAGTCCTTTGGAGTTGTCTTTGCACCTGTGTTGCTGAGAAGAGCAAAGCCTATCAGGGTTAGTCCTCACAGAATCCATATATCTGTGGTTGTCATCCTGCTGCTTCTTAAGGCTTGGTGTTCTTGTCTGCTAAATACCTTGACTTTAAAATCCCAAGAGTCCAGGCTCATCCTACCATAGAATTTGAAGGACTGTTTAGTTCAGTGTGCCTACCTTCAGGCATAACAACACTTAATTTCATAATCTTCTTTGGGTACTGGGTCTAGTGGTCAATTCTTTTGATACTTCTTGCATATTTTAGATGGCTCAAAATGAATAAGTCAGGGAGAGGCTTCTTCCCTAAATGCTTCCTTTATCAGACTACCAGGATATGATATGCTATGATGTATCTTCCCCAAAAGTCCATTTTCTGGTCCAAACAAACTGGTCACTAACTGTCCTTCAGAGATTTCTTGTGTGTTCCAACTCTATGCTTTTCTTACTGTTTCCTCTTCATCTAGACTGGGCTTCCTTCTCTCTACTAAAGAAGCAGTACTGATGGGACAGAGCCAAGATGATAGAGAAAAGTCAGGGACTCACCCGAGTTTTCCCAAATTCCCCTCCAAACAACTTTAAAGTAATGCCTCAGAACAATTTCTGGAGAGGCAGAAACAACAAAAGGACAGTGTGAAACAATTTTCCAGCCCAACACAGCTTAGAAGGTGAGCAGGAAAGGTATGTCTCATTGGGGTGAAAGTGGATTGCAGTCGAATGTAGGCCACACTTCAGCAAACCAGCAGCAGGCCTTAGGAGTGACTGAATCAGTAGGGGTGACTGAATCAGCAACTATGCCTTCCAGAACTCTCAGCCCACAGATGGCAAAGGAGTCAGGCAACTGGTCAGAAAGAGATTACAGGGGTCCCTTTGCTCACACTGAGTGCAGGACTCTGTTGCAGTGTCCGTGCATAGCTCCTGGTGGCAATCCTAGGGCAAAGAGAAGGAGGAGTCCTAGCACACTAAAGCATGTGGCTGCAGGGGTAGGGAAGCCACTGTCACAGTCCCAAGGAAGAGAAGAGTGCTTGTGAGAGCTAACAGACTAGAGCATAGGCCAGGAGATCAGTGACCACACATCTCTTCAGATCATACCACCGTGGAAGAACTGGAAACTTATAATCACCAAAACTAGCTCTGAAAAAAGCAGCACAAAACCCCTGAAGCTTGGGACAATTCCCCCTCCACCCCAGGAGCAGAGCCCAACTTTAATATAAAGTTAAAAGTCAAAATGAGCAAGAAAAAGAAAAAATGAGCAAACAACAAAAATAACCTGACCATAGAAAGTTCTGTGATGACAGAGAAGATCAAAATACAAACTCAGAAGAAGGCAATAAAATCAGAACAGCTATATCCAAAGCCTCAAAGAAAAATGTGAGTTGGTTTCAGGCCCAAAGAGAACTCTTAGAAGCACTCAAAAAGGATTTTAAAAATCAAATCAAATAAGAGATGTAGAGGAAAAATTGGGAAAACAAATGAGAGTGATACGAGAAAATCATGAAAAAATTGTCAACAGCTTGGTAAAGCGCACACACACACACACAACTGAACACCTTAAAAAACAGAATAGTCCAAACAGTAAAAGAAGCACAAAAATCCACTGAAGAAAAGAATGCCTTAGAAAGCAGAACTGACTAAAAGGAAAAAAGATAAGCAAAAACTCACTGAAGAGAACTCCTTAAAGAGTAGAATTGACCAAATGGAAAACACCATACTGAAGACTCAGCGAAGAAAATAATTACTTAAAAATTAGAATTGGGCAAGTAGAATCTAATGACCCCATGAGGCATCAAGAAACAATAAAACAAAAATGTGAAATAGCTTATTGGAAAAAACAACTGATGAAGGAGAGTTAATTTAAGAATTATTGGACTATATGAAAGTATTGATCAAAAAAAGAGCCTAGACATCATCTTTCAAGAAATTATCAAAGAAAACTGCCCTGATACCTTAGAAACAGAAATTGAAGGAATCCACCTGTCATGTCCTGAAAGAGATCCCAAAGTGAAAACTTCCAGGAATATTATAGCCAAATTCCAGTGCTTCCAAGTGAAGGAGAAAATATTGCAAGCAGCCAGAAAGAAACAATTCAGATATCTTGGAGCAACAATCAAGCTAGCACAAGATTTAGCAGCTTCTACATTAAAGGATTGGAGGGCTTGGAATATAACATTGCAGAGGGCAAAAGAGCTAGGAGTACAATCAAAAATCACTACCTAGCAAAACTGAGTATAGTCCATAAAAGAAAAATGGATATTTAATGAAATAGAGGACTTTCAAGCATTCCTGATAAGACCAAAGCTGAATAGAAAATCTGGTTTTCAAATAAAAGGCTCAAGAGAAGCATAAAAAGGTAAACAGGAAAGCGAAATCATAAAGAATTCAATAAGATTAGATTGTTTATGTTCCTACATGGGAAGATGAAGCTTGTAATTCCTAAAAACTTTCTTGTCATTACAGCAGTTAGAAGCAGTATACATAGACAGAGGGCACAGGTATGAGTTGGCTATGATGGGATGATACTTAAAAAAAAAATAAAATTAAAGGGTGAGAAAGAGGGATGCACTGTGAGAAGGGGGAAGGGAGAAATAGAATGGGGTAAATTATTTCACATAAAAGAAGGATGAAAGAGCTTTCACAGTGGAAGGGAAGATTGGGAGTGGTGGACAATGTTTGAACCTTACTTTCACTGAAAATGGTTCAAAGAGGAAATGATATGAACACTCAGTAGGGTATAGAAATCTATGTTACACTACAAGGGCAAGTGAGAGGGGAAGGGGATAAGAGAAGGGAGGGTACTGATAGAAGGAAGGGCAGTTGGGAGAGGTGGTCATCAGAAGCAAAACATTTTTGAGGAGGGACAAGGTGAAAGGAGAGAGAGAGAGAGAGAGAGAGAGAGAGAGAGAGAGAGAGAGAGAGACAAAGAGAGAGAGAGAAAAGAGAAAAAACAGGGAAAAGAATGGAGGGAAAAACACACTATCAAAACTGTGGAAAATTTTTTTCAAGTTTCTTTGATAGAGGCCTCATTTCTCAAATATATAGAGAACTGAGTCTAATTTATAAGAATACAAATCATTCTCCTTCCTCAGTTGAAAATTGGTCAAAGTATATAAATAGGCAATTTTCAGATGAAGACATTAAAGGTATCTATAGTCATATGGAAAAACGCTCTAAATAACTATTGACTAGAGAAATAAAAATTAAAACAACTCAGAGGTACCACCTCACACCTATCAGATTGGCTAATGAGACAGAAAAGGAAAAAGACAAATGTGGGAGGGGTTAGGAGAAAATTGGGACACTAATGTGTTGTTGATGGAGTTATGAATTGATCCAGCCTTTCTGGAGAGCAGTTTGGAACTGTGCCCCAAGGGCTATATAAAACCGTGTATATGCAAAGAGATAAAGAAGGAGAAGAAGGAGGAGGAGGAGGAGGAGGAGGAGGAGGAGGAGGAAGGGGAGGAAGAGGAGGAGGAAGGGGAGGAGAAGGAGGAGGAGAAGAAGAAGAAGAAGAAGAAGAAGAAAGAAAAAGGAAGAGGAAAAGGATCTATATATACAAAAATATTTATAGCAGTTCTTTTTGTAGAACTGGAAATTGAGGAGATGCCCCTCAATTGGGGAATGGCTGAACAAATTGTAGTATATGATGGTGATGAAATACTGTTGTGCCATTAGAAATGATAAGCAGGATGGAAAGACTTATAAGAGTGATGAAAAGTGTACACAGTAACAGCAGTATTGTTTGATGACTAGCTAGCTATAGGTGATTTAGCTATTTTGATCAGTACAAGGCTCCAAGACAGTTCTGAAGGACTTATGATGAGAAATGCTATCTACTATGAAGAAAGAACTAATGGAGTCTGAATGTAGATAGAAGGAAACTTTTTTTTACTTTATTTTGTGTGTATGTGTGTGTGTGTGTGTGTGTGTGTGTGTTTTGTTCTCTGTTTTCTTTTACAACATAACTAATATGGAAATATACTTTGTATGACTGCACAGGTATAACCTATATCAAATTGCTTGCCTTCTCAATAAATAATCTCAATAAGAGGGGAGGAAAGAGGGAAGGAGGGAGGGAGGGAAAAAATTTGAAACTCAAATTTTTTTTTTAAAAGAATGTTAAAATTGTTTTTACATTGTAAGTGGGGAAAATATTTTTTAAAATGAATGTTAAAATGGTTTTTACATGTAATTGGGGAAAAATTAAAAAAGAAGCCATATTGATCTTCTGTATTCTGTATTTTGTGAAGAAGCAATATTGGCCTTCATGTCAGATAACCTGGATTTAATTTCCAGTTCTATTTGTATGACACTGAGCAAAGCACATTACCTTCTGAACCTCAGGTTTTTCCTCATCTGTAAAATATTTTGTGGTTGTTATTTAGGCATATCTGACTCTTCATGACCCCATTTGGGATTTTCTTGAGAAATTAACTAGAGTGGTTTGCCTTTTCCTTTTCTTGCTCATTTTTTTATCAGTGAAAATATGGAGGCCCACAGGGTTAAGTGACTTGCCCAAGTTCACACAAGCAGTAAGTGTCTGGGGTGAGATTTTAACTAAGGAAAACAAGCACTCTATCCACTGTGCCACCCAGTTGCTCCTATAAAATGAGAGCCAATGAATAATAAATATACCACCTACTTCAGTGGGTTGTGAGGAAAGAAAACACTTTATAAACCTGTATATAAAGCAAATATATACATGTATATGTGTGTGTACATAGATACACGTACATATATGTGTGTGTATACATATACACACACACATACATACATACATACACATACACACACATATAAAACACTATCATTATTTCTGCTAGAAGGAAGAGCATTCTAAGTGCCCAGACTCCTAGGTCCTGTTTCTATGTACCCTTTTCTCCCCTTTCAGGAAAATGCATCATTTGAGATGGGGAAATCTAAGGGTATTCCCTTGAAGGGTGGGGCTTAAGAATAATAATCTCTCTCAAAACAGGCAGGAAAGAATCTGTAAAGCCAAGCTTTAGGGCAGAGTATCCAGAGAAATCTATGACGATTATGGAAAATGTGGATCTCCCCATACTTGTGGGTACAGTCAAACTGCCTCAGGGCTGTCTTCCTCCCCACCTCCATTCTCTACCTCATGGCTGGTCTTACACAGTGACATCACAATGGTTGCCATGGATGGAGTGGAGTGTGGTTATTCTCTTGGTCTGTTTCTTCCTCAGACCCTGGTGGACTAAGAAAGGATGTGAGGAGGTGGAAGAAGATCTCTCCCTCCCAGCTCCCTTTCCCATGTTCTCTCTCCCATCCTCTCTCCTTTCATTACCTCTCCCTTTTATCCCTCCCACTCTCCCAGCTATGTAGGAGTTGTCTGGATTCATATTTGAGGTTTGTGTGAGTTTCTAACCCTTGTACCCCCAATTTCCTTCCCTTTTCCCTCTTTACTCTCTCCTAAGTCTCTTTTGCCTCTCCATTATCCTTCATTCCCTAATTCCAGCCCCTCCACCTATTGCTTTTTTTTTCTTTCTTTCTTCCTGTCTCTCTCTTTCTCAGAGAAAATGAATGAAGGTTCTAGTGAGGGCCCTGATGACATCTCCAGCCCTACTGAAGAAGCCCCCCAGAGTCAGAAAAGTCCAGGGTATGTATGCTCTGTAAATTCTTCAACTAAAGCCCCAAAGTGCCGATTTCCCCTCTTTCTGCTTGAATTCGCTAGCTGTAGGAATATCTTATAGTAGTGCAGTTTCTTTGTGTCTATCTCGGTCTGTCTTTTTTTTTTTTTTAAACTGCCTCTTTCTCCATCCACCTCTCTTCGCTTTATCTGATTTCATTTTCTCCCTCCATTCCCAGAAAGGAGCAAACCTTCAGGGGCCGGAGGCAGAAGGCAATATTGGGGGATAACTTCCTGGGGCCCAGCCACTGGTGGGGGGAAAACAAGCTCTGCACGTTCCTCCCCCCAGTGGTTGGGCCCTGTCTCTGTGGATGCAGCTTAAGAACAAAGGTAGTGCTTCGCCCTCGGCCCCCACCTCTTCCCCGGCAGGCCACCCAAAAGCTTCCTTATGTACTATCCAAGGGAGAGTCAACACCATCAGGGGCCTGGTCTGGGACACAGCTGGCTTCTCAATCATCTTTCCACCTAACGTCCCAGCCTGGACTCCAGACCACCAGCCACCCTCTGCATCCCCGACAGCTGGCCCCATTAGGTATTTGGCCTCAAGGTTTTATCTTGGCCCCTTCCAAGAATAGGCCCCCCAAAAGCCAGTAATCCTACCTTGGGGGAGGTACCCCATTCTCCTAGGGAGAGTGATAACCCCCTAACCCACTATTTATTTTAAGAATAAAAAATATATTTGGTTTAAGAATGGCTTGTGTCTCTCTTGTTGTGCCTTGAAAATTTGTCCCTCATTGGAAAGGGGTCCATATCACCTATGAGGGAAGAGACAGTGCAGAGGCAAATATCACCTCTTTAAATTTAGACTCTTGTTATAGGGGAAAGAGCAATGAATTTGTAATCAGAAGATCTGGGTTTGAATCCCAGCCCTGATATTTTCTAGATGGCTAACATTCGGCAATCATTTGACATTTCTGAGTCTCGTGTTTTGTTTCAAAAATGAACGTTCTGCACCAGATCAGGGGTTCTTAATCTGAGGTCCTTAGATTCCTAAAGGATTTGTAGATAGATTTCAGGGGGAGGTCTGTGAATTTAAATTACATCTTTGAATTTAAATTTAAAACAAATTAAATTTTTAAAAATTACATCTTTATTTTCATGGAAGTCTAACTGAAATTTAGCATTCCCTTCATTATGAATCAAAAAAAATATTCTGTGAAGGGGTTCATAGTTTTTTTTTTTTAACCAAACTGCCCACAATGTAGAAAGGTTAAGACTAGATGATCTAAACCCAGCTCTACCTTCGTTCACTTTTCTTACTGAATTCCTATTCCTACAGCCTCAGGGTCTTGCTATATATTTGGAATTGATGAGAACTGGTAATACATTGGCACCCACTTTAGCCATCAGATCATTTTTTGTCATCCTCAGGCCCTTTTGTTCAGTCTTGGAGCTTGTGTCTGGATAGCTGTGTATTGTTGTTCAGTTGTGTCTGACTCTTCATGACCCTATTTGGGGTTTTCTTGGCGAAGATACTGGAGTGGTTTGCCATTGCCTTCTCCAGCTCATTTTCCAGATAAGGAAAGTGAGGCAAACAGGGTTCAATGACTTGCCCAGGGTCATACAGCTGGTAAGTATCTGAGACCACATTTGAACTCAGATCTTCCTGACTCCAGGCTTGGCACTCTATCCGCGGAGCCATCTAGTGCATCCAGCTTAGTATTACTACTTTATATCGCATATTTTGGGGTCCTAGTGTTATTTCATAGGTATAGGGAGCTCCTAGTAGAGAGAAGACCCTTCACTAGTCTGGATGGGCAGCAATCTTTGAGGGTTGCTTGAGTGGACTGAGAAATGACTTTTCTAGGGTCATAGTTCTTATGCCACAGAAGCATTCTTGAATACAGCTCCTGCCTGATACTGAGGCCAACTTTCTATCCACTAACTCCACTGCTACCTCTCATATTTCAGTTGCTTCCTAATAAATTGCCCTAATTGTGATGGACTCATTCTAAATTTAGTAACATGTCTCTACTGCCTTGGAATAAAATGATTTTTATTTGAATGATTTAGGACAAAAAAAAAAATCTGTTTTCCTCTAACCTGGTGGCAGGGAAAGGAGGAACCCAGATCATTGTAACAAAACTGTATATGAACATAGTGTCCATAAAAAGAGCATGGGACTGGGAGGACACATGGATGAATACTAGTCCTGGCTCTGCCATAACTCAGAGGGTGACCTTGGGAAAGTCACTTTTCCTGAGTCATAGCTTCCTTCTCTGTAAAAGAGGGAGTTGGAGCAGATGACGTCTAAGGTTTGAACTCTAAACTTCTCTGGTTTTAGGAAAAGCCAAGCATATGTAGGGGTTGAGAAGGAGAAAGTGGGCAAAATCTCAAACTAGACCCTATTATTACTTTTATTGTTATTATCATCATTTTTATTTTTACCAAATGCCCTTTAGTCCTTTGGGAGTGAAAACACAGGGGCAAACTCCTACCCCAAAGAAGGTGTGGGACTTTTCTGGAAGATGGAAGGAGAACCACGACTCCCAAATTCTTTTTCTCCTCAAAGGGTTGGAAGTGGGCGGGGAGGAGTGTAGGGAGAGGGGAGAAAAGGGGAGAATGGGAGTGGGGGTGGAGCAGAACCTGGAAGAGCCCTGTACCTTGCCCTCGAGGGGCTCACAATCTTGAGTATAAACCAGACAGACCTTGAACTTGGAGCAAAACCCCATTTATTGCAAACTGAAATTCCATCCGCCAGAGAACTTGGATTAGATGAGGAAGCCAACCTCTGGCGCAGTGAGCCAACCTCGGATTCTACAGCTCTACCCGCCAGTGTCCAGATCCTAACGTCCAGCCCCAGTGCCTACCCCAAGATAGCCTCTTCTGGGTTTTTGTCCCCTCTTCCTCTTTCCCTATTCCACGTCTTCTTGCTTCCCAACCTTGCAGAAATTAACATTTGATTTCTGGAGAAGCAGTCTTCATGGGTCATGGAGGAAGTTGGGGGCGGGGGGTTCATTACCTCGTCTTGTCACGCCCCACTCCTTTTTGCTTCCCTTCCCCTCCTGCTCCCTCATCTCTTCTGGCCACGGAGCCTTGGCCCATAATAAAGGGAATTTGACTTTTGCCAGCCTCTTTGGCACCCCCGCTCCCCTCCCCCCCAAACCCAGACTGCTTTGGGCCTGGGGCGCTGAAGGAAAGGGATGAAAACGCAAGTGCTAGGTCGTTAAGGTATTTGAATTTTTTTAAGGGGGAAAAAAAACTCCAGAGAAAGAAAGTATTTGATGGCTAATAATCTCATTTCAATATAATGGGACTTTCTTCTGCAGAGAGCAAGACAGGTTAAGAGATATAATTATGACTTTGCAAACTCTCTCCCAAGTGCTGGAGACGCGCTGACAGGTCTGCGCCGGGCTGCGCTCGGCTCCGCTCGGCTCCGAGGGGAGACGGCTTTGTCTGGAGCGCCAGTTAAAGAGACAGGATCCCTTTCCCCCCTCCCCCCCACCCCCATCCTCTGCCTGCTTTGCAATTTAACTTGTCAGAATCATCCCCGCTCCCGGATCCGTGTTTGATTCTCTCACAGAGCTAGGGGGGCGAGGGATGGGTGTGTGTGTGTGTGGTGGGGGGCGGGGGAACAGGAGTATAGTGAGGTGGGTTGATGTCTTCGAGGTTCCCCCAGGAACAAAAAAGAAAAAAAAAACCCCAAGATTTGTCCAAGCCTGAGAGGGGGAAGGGTCAAGTCTATACAGCTAAAGTGGGTGGAGGGTGGAGCAGTTAAAGAACTCAAGCCGTGTAAACACGATTCTCTTCCACCGTCAGCCAAAAATGAAACTTAAAAAAAAAAAAAAAAAACAAACCATACAATCCGGATGGCGTGGCTGCTTGCTTGGTCCAAATTCTCTGGATAATTGTCTATTTTTCTTCTCTTGTAAACTCAGTAGGTAGAAACCGAATTAAGAAGGTTGCATTTTTCTCCCTCTAAAGCCAAACTTTAAAACAGCGGCAACAAAACTATAGTGGAAAAAAAATCCACTTAAAACTGGATCCCTATGGAGGATTTCCCCAGCACCCCGGGAGCGCAGGCCGGGAAGAATCCCCCATGGGATTAGTCTAAATGGGGCAGGGGGTTTCAGGAGTCAAGAGATTAGGTGCAGGTTTTTCTGAGCCAGGAGTACAACAAACTTTCGACCTCTCAGAAGGAGAGAAGCCTTTTTCAGGTGGAGAGGCTGCTGGGGAAAGTCAAAGAGGCCTTGAGTATGGGTGAGTGCACATTAATTCTTGAGCGGGTAGATGCACTCCGGGGGCGAAGGTGTTTATGGAAATACTTGTTTTAAATGTGTGGCCTCATATTCGTCCTCCGCCCCACCCCCTACATTACAGGAGGACTCAACATTCCGCGCCCCCCCCCAATTAAATCCCAAAAATGTAAATGTAAATGAAGAGACCCGGGCCATAGACCCCGAGGTAAAGACCTGGAGAGATAAGGAGAGGGAAGGAGAAGAGGGAGAAAAGAGAAGGGGGAAAGGAGAGAAAAAGGGGAAAGGAGAGAAAAAAGGCAAGAAGAGACAAGGAGAGAATAGAGGATGGGGAAGAGGAAGGGGAAGAAGAAGAGAGGCATGAAGATCTGGTGAAAAATGAAATGGAGAAGGAGAAATCAGTGACTGGAGAACGCCCTCAGAGATCGTTCCAAGGCCTTCGGTATAACGTGGTTGCTGTTGTCTACAATTTCTCTCTCTCTCTCTCTCTCTCTCTCTCTCTCTCTCTCTCTCTCTCTCTCTCTCAGATTAGGAGGAAGGTTTATTTAGGGAATGGACTACGTGCCTCACGATGACTTTCCCCAATTTGTCCTATAAGGAATTAGTAAAGAATTCTGAAAAAACCAGGGCAAGTCTCTACTAATTTCCCAGTCGCACCTCAGCGCCCTCCAGACCCGTACGGAAAATCCGGAAAGACCGAGGAATCCAGGCAGATACTGGCCACGTGATTCGCCCTGGGCATGGGAGGTAGGGGTTAGGAGACCTAGGGACCTCTCCTAGGACAAAAGAAAGATGCCGGGACCCGAATCCCAGCGACAGATTAAGCCAAATAGCCTGGGTCTGGCGTTGACGCGATTAGCAAACGACTCTAGGCTAAATTTAAAAGGTTTTATTGGGTTCATTCAATTGCAAACCCAGTCTAGTCTGAATTACTCTCTCCCAACACTATTATCTCCACCTCTCGTCTGCATATAAATCACACCTAGGTGTGTGTGGCACTTTCGCTGGTCGTGCTTGTGCTACACCACAAACTGGTCAAACAAGACAAATAAATTGGAGGTAACGCTGCTGCTCGTTTGCAGAGAAGGGAAGACACTTTTAGGAATTTTCTTTGGGGGTGAGGATTTAGATCTGCACAGATGCACTCACATTCTCCTATAGTGAAAGTAGTGGGGCTCTCCTCGCCTCCACTTTGTGATCTCCCCACTCACCTAGTGGGGGCCAGTGGGTTACAGGTGCACTTCCTGGTCTCAGAACTAGGGGGAGATGAGTGGACCGTTGGCGGTCCTTTTTTGGCAGAACCTTTTGATCTGGATGAACTCGAAGTCTTAAGTTTTACTCATATCCACATCTCTATTCTGATTCATATGGTCTAACTCCCCCCCCCCATTCCCTCTCCATCCCCGAGGAATACAGGTCAGGAAAAACGCAGGAGTCCCAAACACCCTTCTATCCACCCCCCAAATCGACTACATAGTTGTGGGAAAGAGGATAGGGCTTGAGGGACGTATCTCTGAACCCGGAGGAGCAAGATCCCACTTCTTCCTCCCTACCCCAAGCTCCGAACCATTTGGGAGTATGTATTTTCCTGGATGAGGTCCTGATTACTCTTAAAGGTGAGGGAAGTAGGGAGTTTGGGCAAGCTTCAGTCTTGGTCCTGGGGTAGCTCTACGGTAAACAAAGACTTAAACTTGAAGTCGGAGGTGAGGGATGATGAAAGTGAGTGAGTGAGAGAGAGAGAGAGAGAGAGAGAGTGTGTGTGTGTGTGTGTGTGTGAAATGCTTTTCGTAGCGAGGGCCATCTGTCCAAGGGAGGCGTGAGTGTGATTTTAAGAAAAGCGCGTGCTCACACGTGGGTATATCTTCGCCGGTGAATGTGTGCAATTCTAAACTCGTGCCTTGATGTGTATGTACGTGTGTTCGCACAACTGTGAAATATGCAGGGTTGTAAGGGAGGATTTAAGTTAAAAAAAAAAGGCGGGAGAGGAGAGGAAAACAGGAGAGATAAATAGGAAAACACACTGGAAGAGTGAGACAGTAAGACAGACATAGGGGTTGGGGGGAGAGACATAGAGACACACAGACACAGAGACAAAGACACAGGGACAGAGACAAAGAGAGGCAGAGAAATAGAGACACAGAGACAGACAGACAGACAGATACAGAGACAGAAGGAGACCGACATAAAGACAGAATGAACAACGAAGCCGCCAAGGTCAGGTTTTAGAGACTTCGTACGCGTGGCTTCTCCGCGTGCCGCGGGTGGGGGCCTCGCGGGTCCGAGTCCCTGCGGGGAAGCGGGGGTCGTTGGGTGGAGTCAGCGAGGAGCCACAGGACGCAGCCGGCGAGGTCAGGGGGGAAGGGGCACGCAGAGGGCAGCGGCTTGGAAAGCCTGCTCGGCCGGCTCAGGTTACCGTGGGCCTTCCCGGGGAGCCGCAGCCTCCACCCCCCTCCCACCCTCCAGCCCCAGGGAGAGGGGCCGGGGATGGGCTATGGGCTCGTCCCCACTCCCCACCCCCCACCCCAGCCCCCACTGTTTGCATTTCTCTGGCAGGCTGTGGGGCTCAGGTTGAAAGGAATCGCCTTCATTTGGAACTCTGTTTATTTTTCTTAACTAACCGGCGCAGACAGACGACCCTGTAGAGCACCGGCGGCCGGCAGGGGCCGAGCCCCGACCAGGGGAAAGGGGCGAGGGTAGAGGGAGGCCAGGCGGGAGTGATGGGGAGGGGGGCCATCTCCACCTTCCCCCAACACTGGAGAAGGGAGGAAGTGACAAGACAATTGGGAGTTTCTCCCAGTTCCTCAACCAGACTCTCCTTAGTCCCCTAATCCCATCACTTTTATCTGGGGCCTGCTCGCTCCTGGCAAATGCACTCGTTTCAGTTTCTGGACTTCTGGGTTCCAGGTCCTATCTGCCCAGCCTTTGGGGTCTTGGCTTCCTCCTTTTCTGCTCCGGTTTTGGCAGCTGTACACCCTAAAGTGTGCTGTGATGAAAAGGCTCTTTCCTCATTTTACTCGGCTGGGGTGGATGATACTGATGAAACCCATAGGTGCCTGGGCTTTGAGAAGACAGCTAAGTGCCCGAGAGAAATGGAGGTGGGGGTGGGAGTTTTCTGGCTTAGTCAACTCAACCTGACACAGGCAGGGACCCCAGGGACACTTGGATGTAGGGGATAGGAAGGAGGAGGGGTGTTTCTTGCATGTTTTGACATGACATGAATAAAATTCAAATGATATTCAAAGAAATACGCAAATTATCAGCTATTCTTAGGGAGTCAAGAGCTCAGCATTATTTTCGATGGTGTGGCAGAGCCAATGAGAATTCAGACATACAGTCCTCACTAGCCCCCAGGCTGTGTGTGTATGTGTGTGTGTGAGCTTACCTGTCTCTGTGTGTATTCCAGTAAGGTTTGGTCTCTCCTGAAATGTACATGCATAAATGTATGTAGGAGACTTTGCGAGTCTTATGTTTTTGAGAGAATATTTGTCCAGGGTTGTCTGCCATGTTTATGTCCTTGTGAGTTTGTGTGTAGAAATGTGCTTGTCTGAGTTTGTCTCCCAGCATTTGTGTAGGAAGGGCTGTGTGTGAGAGAATGTGTGACTGTGTGAGTGAGAAAGTCTGAGTGTATGTGTGTGTCAGCGTGGGTGTCTCTGCTGGAATGTATGTACCCGGGCGGGTGTGCTCGCCTGTCATGAAAATGAGGTCAGGGAAGGTCGTTCCGCTCTACAGTATAAATCAAGGAGGAAAGGAGAATGGAAGTGAGAGACATTCCCAGGAGACCCGAGGGAGAGAGACAGAACAGGAGACACAGAGAGGAGGGAGGGAGGGGGAAGAGAGACACAAAAAGAGGGGAGGGAGTGAGGGAGAGAAAAGAGAAAGAGGGAGAGGGAGAGGGGGAGAGAGAGAGAGAGAGAGAGAGAGAGAGAGAGAGAAGAGTGTTCTGAGAACGTTAGATGAAACTCAAACAAAATCCCTCAGTTTTTGCCTACTGAGTTCCCAGGTCCTTGGGGCCACTGAATATTGACTTACCCTACTATCCTGCCCACCTTCATCTCTTTAGGGAAAAGTAAGGAAAATAAGAGTCCTCAAACTGAAACATATTACACCTCCCCCCCCCCCCCCCCAAACCAAACCAAACCAAACCAAAACAACACCGACACCCTTCAAAACACCACACCATTTAAGTACTGCTTTCTTTCTTTGGTTAGTATTTCCTCATCTTAGTCACTCTCTGAGGAGAATTTGTAATAGTTAACCCCCTTGACACATCCATCCCCTGCCGCTCACCCCCAGTTACAAACACATTCACAATCATACTTCTTACACACTTGCACACCTCTCCATCACTGTGAACCAGGAGCTCCCCACTGGTGACCTGGATTATAACACCCCAGAGTTGTCTTCCCATCTCCCGTCCCCCTTTATTGCCTCCCCCTCATTCTGGAGCCCTCCTCCACTATTCTTCTTTCTACCCACTATATTCCCTCCTTCCCCCACCCCCTCCTCCTCCACACACACACACTTGGCCTCCTCCTTTTCTCCCTTTTGCCTGCTGGCCTCATGCACATCACATCTATCTGCCCATCAGGGAGCCTAGACTTCTCTCCTAACTATCTGTACTCTGGCACTCCCCCCTTCCCTCCTCTCCTCTCTCCTGTCTTCCCCCTTCTCTCCCCCCTTTTTTCTTACCCTCCTCTCCACATCATCGTTGTGCTACTGGACCCTTCACTCTCATATCAGGGGTCCCACAGATTGGACCCTGCTCTTCCTCATGGTGTAATTTGCAAATCTTACCAAGAGCAAGCTGAGTTCCTGGCCCCAATTGGGCAGGAATTGAAACTGCTCATTGTTCGTGCTGGTCTCAAAGACCTTGGGATGGGAGGAATGAGGAGGAACCATCCCAGGAGATCACTTCTTCTGCCTCTTCCTAATGCCCCTCTTCATCCCCTCCCATGAAGATGAGGCAGGAGAGCAGGGAAGGCCTGTGATAAGTGGAGGTTCTCTCTTCTCTGTAGCGTGGCCTCTACCATCACTTAGTCTCTCTGAGTCTCAGTTTCCTCATTTGTAAAATGAAGTCTCTTTCATCTAAGGTCTCTTTCCAGGACTCAATCTATGATTCAGTGATTCCCATCTGTGTATTTTGAGTTTCTCAGGGTCAATGGAAGGTGGGTAGGAGTTTGGGGTCAACTCTTAGGAAAGCTAGAGAAGCCCTTTCTGCCTGCACTTGAACTGGGTTGCCTCTTTCTCTGACTAAAGTGAAGTTCGGGCTCTGCCGGGCTCCAGCTCTGGGGCCCCTGCTTAGATAGACAACAAATGGGTGGGGAAGGGGGGAGCACTTCTTTGAGGCCCCAGTGCCTAAGACTATCTTGACTCAGCCCTTGCCCCAAGACTCAGGGTCTTTTAACCTTTTTTTATTTTAGAGACTCCTTTGGCAGTCTGGTGAAGCCGGTGAACCTCTTCTCAGAATAATTATTTTAACTGTATAAAATAAAATACATAAATTTATAAAAGCAATTGATTATATTGAAGTTCAGTTAATCACAGCCCAGGTTAAGAACCATTGACTCTCGGTCTTGTTGGGTCGATTTGCTACTGCCTTTAGGAGACTGTGCCCCCACCATCCTTCATCCAAGACTGTTCCTTTCCAGGATATGGGTCTGTACTAAGCCTCCTACTGAGGGCCAATTTAGAGATTTCTTGTTCTTCCTCCTGATTCCCATTCAATAAGTGTGAAACACAACCAAGGATCCAGAGCGTCCCCAGGCAAAGTTCATAGGAGTCTCCGTTTGGGCTGATCCCAATTTGATATTTAGGGGTAGGGGAATTTAGTTGATTCAAGGCCAAGCAGAGGGGAGCAGTAAGTAGAGCCCTGCCCTGCCCACCTCCCAACCTGGCCTGGGAAGAAGAGAGGCTGGAAGGGTTTGAGGTTAGAGGACAGGCTCATGACTTCCTCTTTCTTCCTGTATATGTACATTTTGCCACAACTGTATGTCCTCCCTCCATTGTCTGTGAGAGTGTGTGTGCATGTGTGTGCTCGTGTGTGTCCATGCATGTGAACATGTGCTAGAAGTCCAGAGCCAAAGCCCTGGTCTTACTCCCATAACTGCCCCACAGTATGGTGAAAGTTGAGTTCCCGGCAGAGTCTGATGGGTCGCTATGGTCCCATACCACCCCTACGTGGCCCATGAGGGCACTACAGGCAATGGGATTGAGCCAAATAGCCTATAGAGGCCAGCCAGCAGAACACAGAACTAAATCAGAGGCCCTCTGTGACCTCTTACTCCAAACAATAGACAGCCAGATTTGCCATCCAACCAACCCCTTCCAGCTGTGACATTGAGTTTCAGAATCTGCTGCAGGGGAACAAAACAAAACTTCTTTTCTTGCCCTCTTTTTCTCAAGCCCATTCAATGCAACCAACAGTGAGTGCAAAGACAAGAATTTTGGATCCCTAATTTGCCCAACATATCATATGACCCCAAATGAATGTTTTCTTTTCCCTCTTTGAGTTTCAGTTCATATCTCCCACCCCCTAACAATAACAGCTTACATTTATATGGGGCTTTTATGTGATTTTTAAAATTGGCTTTGGAGTCAGAGGTCTTGGACTCAAAAACCGGTTCTGCCATTGATTACCTGTGTGATTTTGGGTGAGTCAGTCACCATCTGTGAGCCTCAGTTTCTCCTCTATACACTGAGAGAGATGACTTCTTGGGTCCTTTCCAATCTTGATTTATATCACTAGCAAAAGGCAAGGTAAAGAGTTTCGTATCCATTCTTTTATTTGACAGGGTCAGCATCTCATGATGGATAGGGTTAGGCTTAGAGGTAGGAAGACCAGCCTCCTATAGCAGAGAGAAGGCTAGCCTTAGAGTCAAGAAGAACATTCCACAGCAACAGAAGGCTGTCCTTAGAGTCACCGTTCTCTCACAGTGGGTAGTGGGTTGACCTTAGAATGAAGACCAGCCTCCCATAGAGGATAGAGGGCTGGTCTTAGGGTTCAGGTCTTGCCTCTGAAGGAAATACTGGATGTGTGACCATAGTCATGTCATTTAACCTTTCTGTGCCCAGGCAGCTCTCTATGACTGTTAGTCTCTGCATTGGTGAAAATTGTCTGGTGAAATATTCTTTCTGAATGGATGAAATCATAGGTCTGGATAAAAAGTCATGCCTAACCTCATTTAATCCATATAGTAACTGGATGAAGTGGGCAGGGAAGAGATTATTTCCCCCATCATATAGAAAGGTTGAGATTTGTCCAAGTTAGGAAGCAGCTAAAGTAGGTTTTGAATCCAGGGGGCAGAGGTGGCATTAGAATTCTTTACCTGAGTTAACCTTTCCCTATCACCTTTCCCCCACACTCAGGAACACCAGGAGAGGTATCTTGGAAAGTTTTCCAGGTTCCAAATGATGGGTATCAGAAAAGGCTCTGGGGATGACCAAGGTGACCTTGCACTTGCAGCAACTGTTGCTAAGGGTAGTGGTGAGATGAGGTGAAGGGCCTGGACCGATCCAGATGGAACTGGAATCAGCAACAAACCTCTGCTGATGTCTTACAGCTGAGGTTTGTTCCTGGAAGTCAGAGCGCCAAAGACAGCAGCAATTCCTGATACTCTGCTGCTCCCTTGTGGTGGTCAGAGCCCCTACATCGGAGTCAGACTCCAAGTTCATCCTAGGGATGGTGTGGTGACTCCTTCCCTGTTCTAGGCTCTCATTTTCATATAGAAATAGGATCTTTCTCTTGAATTGCTACTCTCACAACTCCTAATCCCAAACCTAGAAGAGGTCCTGGGAAGTTAGATGTGGACTTTATGGGGCTTTCTGGTTGCAGAACATCCAATCCAATCCAATAAACATTTATTAAGTGCCTACTATGTACCAGGCACTGTGCCAAGTCATAAGGATACAATTAATAAAAAGAAAGACACCCAGCCCACAAGGAGCCTGGTTGGTTGTTTGTTTTCCTTTGTACTTGAAGAGGACCAAAGTGATATCAGCATGTTGGGGTCAGCGTACAATGTGTCCAACTGTGGCTGATCAGATCAAGATGAACTCAGAAGGCTCTACTATAAGTTAGGCTTTACTTTACAAACTAGTTTACTTTACTTTACTTTACAAACTAGTTGAAGAAATAAAATTATATCTCTATATGTATACATACAATCACACACATATATATGAAAAAATAGCCACAATATTAAATTTAAATCTTAAATGGTATAGATAGTAGATGCCAAGGCAACTTAAAAGAGGAATAGAGACCTGTGGGTTAGAAGTCATCAGGGAAGGCTTCCTAGAGGAGTTGAAGCAGTGCGGGCTTTGAAGAATGGCTAGGATTTGGAGACCAAGAGAAGGTCAAAGATGATATGGGGATGTGGTGTGGAGAATGTCATGAATGATTATGGGAACGCAGCATCTAGGGAGTATTCAAGGGACAAATAGAATCACAGTATCTCAGAACTGGAAGAGCTCTCATTGCGTATCTCTTACAACTTGTACCTGAACACAAATCCCTTCTACATCATATCTAACAAGTGATCATTCACTCTCCGAGCCCGATTCTTTCTTGGTAGTCCATCCTACTCTTGGACAGGTTTAATTGGTAGAGCCATCGAATTCCTTGGTTTTTTAAATACTTAGAGATAGCTATCATATACTCCCTAGGCCCCGCCTGACCCCAGTCTTCTCTTCTCTAGGCCAAGTATCCATAGTTTTTTAAATTCATGGTCACATGACATGTTCTTGAGGCCCTTCACCATCCTACTCCCTCCTTTTTTGAGGCAATTGGGGTTAAGTGACTTACCCAGGGTCTCATAGCTAGTAAGTGTCTGAGGCCTGATTTAAACTAAGATCTTCCTGACTCCAGGGCCGGTGCTCTATGCACTGTGCCACCTAGCTGCTCTCTTGGTCCCTTTTCTCTGAAATCTTCCTAATTTATCAATGTCCTTCCTAAAATGTGGCTCAAAAAATTAAATGCTGCATTACATATGTGGTCTAACCAGGGAAGAATACGGTGAGACTAACTTCAGTTTAGTACCCAGCACTACACCTTTCTTTAGCTTTTGTTTTCTTATCTACATTCCCTATTGTACTTCTATCCTCATTTGCCCTCCCAGAGAGCCATCCCTTATCATAAAGAATTTCAAAGAAGGAAAAAAAACTTAGCAAAATTAACCAACATATCGAAAAGTCTGATGTTGTATGTAGTATTCTATACCTGTAGTCCCCCACCTCTGCAAAGAAGCAAGGAAAAGTATGGTGTAGATAATAATATTAATATTAATAAGAATAATGACAAAATAGCCAACATTTATATAGTGCTTTAAGGCTTGCAAACTGCCTTAGGTATGTTATCTCAATTTGTTATTTCAATTGCCTTCACAAAACAATTATTATACCCATTTACATGTAAGAAAGCTGAGATAGGCTGAGGGACTTGCCCAGGGTCACATCCTAGTCAGTGCCTAAGATAGAAAGTGAACTCAGAATTTCCTAATTCTAAGCCCAGCATTTTATCCACTGTGCTCCACCTACCATGGGAGCTCAGAGGAGTGAGCATCCTCTGTGTCCCAACAAGGTCTCCTGGTAGAGGGTTAGTGACCAGAAGAGCTAGCTAGTGCCTGGTTAAATATTGTCACCTCTAAATGAACCAGTGATGAGGTGGAACATGTCACCCAGTGGTATTCCCATAACTTTGATGAGTGCCTTGTTTATCTTGATTCTCAGTGGTGAAGGTTATCCATCCTCAAAGGTCTAGAGCAGGGGTGGGGAACCTGCAGCTTGGAAGCCGTATGTGGTCCTCCAGGTCCCCAAATGTGGCCTTTCGACTGATTCCAAACTTCACAAAACAAATCCCCTTTATCGAGGGATTTGTTCTGTAAAACTTGGACTCAGTCAAAAGGCCCTACCCAGGCACCTAGAAGTCCATGTGTGGCCTCAAGGCCACAGGTTCCCCTCACCCCTGGTCTAGAGACTTTATTTCTGAAAAAGGTGCCTTGGCTTTCTGGTAAGGCCAGATTGGTTCCCGAGTTCAAACCGTTTGTCTTCTGCCCTTACCTAGAGTCCCAGACACCACCATCACCACCACCACCACCATCACCATCACCACCATCACCACCATCACCACCATCACCACCACCACCACCACCACCATCACCATTACCACCTCCACCACCACCACCACCATCACAGCAATAATGATTTATTAAGTGTTTATTATTAAGTGTTTACATATGTTCTGTGTTAAATGCTGGTGACATAAATACAAGCAAAAAGAAATAGAGGCTCTACCTGTTAGGGAGCTTAAATTTGAATGGGGGAAGACAACATATAAAAGGGAGATGAAAAGTGGAGATGGGTGGTGGTGGTGGGGGAAGGGAGAAAGGCAACAGTATGAGGATCGTGGTGATGAAATCTGAGAACGATGGATGGTTGGTTCAGGCTCTTCTTCAAAGTGGAGGTTGAAGAAGAACTCATCAATGGGAGGAGGAGGCCTTGGGAGCTAGGGGAAAAGACAATGAGACATGGTGGCAAAGTCCAGGGAAAGGACCATGTAGAATCTTGGAGCTAGAGGGGAGCTCCGAGGTCATCTTGTGTAACTTGTATCTAAAAAAGAAATTGCCTTTACAAAATTTTGGAAAAGTGGTGTAGTGGCAACCACACTGGTACACCCAGGATGGCTGCTAGCACAGGTTCTTAGATTTTCTTCTCTAGGAAAGACTCCTCAAGAAGGGCTTAACAATCCTACTTTTAATTACATTTGCTAGGTCAGGGGAAAATGTCAGCACCCTGAATGTCAGAGAAAATGCAAGCAGAAAAATTAGCACAAAGACCGACAGACAGGTCTCTAACTACCTGATCAAAGCAATATTGCTATACACTTTACATACTGCACTGGACTGAGAGAGTCCCTGAGTAATTGGGGAGCTCTTAACATACAGCTACTCAGAATCTTGTTTAGGGAATCACAAGCTTCTTCTCATAAGTGATCCCGCAAAGCGAAATACCAACTTCTCAGAGCCAGAAGGCATCAAAACCCGTGTGACTCAGGGCCTAATTAGAAATTAGCAAAAGGTGTGGAAGCTGTCCTACAAGCAAGCCTCCCCTAAGCAAGCTTCCCCTTTAAGCAAATTCCTCTTAGGCAAGTTCCTCCTCCAATAGACTCTATTTGACTCAGGATATATCATAGCTGTGAGCTGGGCCAAAGCTCAAAGCAGGTCACAGGTCACATAGGCCTATTAATGGATAGGGAAGATCTTCCTAACCCATTAACATTGCAAGTGGTTATCCAGAATCCACCTGAAGAGCTCCAATGAGGGGCATCCCCATTCTTTCCTCACCTTGAGCTGGGTGAAGGTGCTAGTATATTTTCTATAGAATATCACTGCATGCTTTTTCCTACTCTTGTGAGTCTGCCCTCTGCCCAGAACCTTAGATTCACTAGTTATGAACTAAGAGAACTGAGCAAAGGAAACCAATTAGAGAAAATTGGTGTTTCAGGAAAATGAAATAGAAAAGAGGAACAAACTTGTTCCCTATATCTAGAAGACTCCAGGATTGGAGTTAGGAAGGCCCTGTGTCCCCAGGGGGACTGTGAGTGTGAGTGGTGGAGCAGGGCTGAGTGGGAAGAGGGGCTGTTGCTTGTATTGACTTACATCTTTAAAAAAAATAGTATTTTTTCCTATTACATGTAAAGACAATTTTTAACATTCATTTTTTAAATAAGATTTTGAGTTCCAAATTTTTCTCCCTCCTTCCTTCCTCCCTAAGATGGTAAGGAATTTGATATAGGTTTTATATATGTATGTGTGTGTGTATCTATATATATATATATATATATATATATATAATCATATAAAACATATTTCCATATTAGTCATGTTGTGAATTAAGAAACAGATCAAAAGAAAAAAACTATGAAAAAATAAAGTGAAAATAGTATCCTTAAGTCTGCATTCAGACTCCATCAGTTCTTTCTCTGGATGTGGATAGCCTTTTCCATCATGAGTTGTTTGAAATTTGACCCACATCTTGAAGGAATTGTTTGGGGTGGGTACAATAGAGCCTGGGGGAGACAGGGCAGCTTGGTGATACATCCCTTTTGTTAAATGCAACAGACAGGTTATAATTTACCTTATACAAAGAAGAGAATTATGACAGCAGCAATTCACATTTATACGTTCTGTAAAACAGGGATCGTGTAGTGCTTTATAAAATACTTTGCTTATAACAATCCTGTAAGGAAGGTAGTATATGTAATATTATTCTAATTTTAGCAGTGAAGAAGCTGAGATAATGTGACCTGCTTTAAGTCACACAATAAACACTAGAGATGAGATTCAAACCCAGATCTTCTGATCTCAAGTTCAGTGCTTCTTCCTTTATATAACTAGAGAGGTGACCAAGAGGAGATGGGATTTGCAAAAGTCACACAATACATCATTCATTCATTCAGTCATGGAATACCAGAGCAGGAATGTACTATATATGGAGATTGCCTAGTACTTCAGGGCTAGGGGTAAGAGGAATTATGCAGGGAAGCTGTCACTGCTTGCAGCTACCTTGACACCCTTATCTTCTCTTTCTCTATGTATCAGACTGTTCCACATTTGTCAGACTGTGAGAATCCTTTTCTACTGTCTATAATTGTTTGTAAGAGACAATCCCTTTCTCTTTCCTATAGGTCCCTGGTGGTAAAGCAGAAAAAACACAGGATTTGGGGGTTAGCATGCCTTTGTTTGGGCAGCTAGGTGGTATGGTGGATAGAGCGCTGTCCCTGGAGTCAGGATGACTTGAGTTCAAATGCAGCCTCAGACACTTACTAGCTTTGTGACCCTGGGTAAGTCACTTAGCCCTGATTGCCTCAGTTTCCTCATTTTTAAAATGTGCTGGAGAAGGAAATGGCAAAGATATTCCAGAATCTTTGCCCAGAAAATCCCAAATGGGATCATGGAGAGTCAGATACGACCGAAGTAACTCAACAACAATGCCTTTGTTCAAGCCCCTTCTCCAGCACTCACTAGCAGGTGGTCTTGGGGGGGTCATTTGATAGCTCAGAGCCCCAGTTTCTCTTAGCCTTAGTTTCTTCATCTCTAGAAATACTACTATTTATGCTATCTACCCCACAGTTCCTACATAGGCATCAAAGCACTGAAAAACAGCATGATCTATGGGGAAAGAAGTCTGGATCTAGAGTTGGAGGACTTGGGCTTACCACATAGCTCTAGTATCCACATGGCTTTGGGCAAATCCCTTAACCCCTCTGGGCCTCAGTTTCCTTATCTGTAAAATGAGGTGATTGGACTAGATGGCATTTGAGGTACCTTCTGCCTTCTACCTTTATGATTATGTGATATAAACAGGAATTGCTGTAATTCTTTGTATAGGAGAAAGTATCAGCTATGTTACTGAATGTGAGGGATGTAACACATATTAACCATGTGAACTTTCACAATATTAAATGCTTTCTTCACAACAGCCCTGTCAGGTACACAGCACAGAGTGTTGTTATCACTTCCAAAATTCTGGGAGACCTTTTGCATAGCTGTGGCCTTAGGAAAGTTGTACTGTGTTTCTCACCTATCACCATCTCATTCTTGGCTCCTAAGGGGTCACCAGCAGGTCAGTGTCTGGGAGTCTGAAGAGGGTAGTACAAGGCCTGGAGAATCTTAGGTATTGGTGGCAGGGCAGATGGCAAGGCCTGGTGTTTCTCCATCTTACTGGAAGGATTGTAGTTAGTGATTCTCAGCTAAAGCAGGTGCTATGAGCAGTCAAATAGCTCTTCCTAACCTGCTGCCCCACCTGGGATCTCACCTGGTGTAGTAGCAATTTAGATTTGAAGATCTTTCCCACCCATTAATAGGCCATGTGACCTGCTTATGTCACAGGAAGTCTAAGTTACATGTGGTAAGATGAGCTTCCTGACAGGAAAAGGAGGTTATGTCACAGGAAGTGGAGAGAGAGTGAGAGAGAGAGAGAGAGAGAGAGGTGTTATTGCTGTTTAATGGCTGCTAATGGCCTTCCTCATGATTGTTAGAACTGAACAGGCTGACTTAGCTGTACTGTGAGTTTGTTTTGGGGAAGACCCTGCAGGGCGTCAGAGAGGTTTTGGGATGGCGAGCCTCCAGGCTATTATATGGTGTTTTAAGTTCCTTGCTGCTATGATAAAGTGGGCTGACTAGCTGTGGGAGCTGAACATTTGGTTATGGGATATGATTTTCTGTGTCTGAATAAATGTTGTACTTCTTTTACCTTCTTTATGGAGAGTCTCTCATCCCTTGAGATACAGAACTACATAGGCATATTCACGATTATCATTGATGTTGTGTTTGGAAGGGGTCAAGGAAAAGCAGGGGATAGGATACCTCCCACCACGACCCCTTGGCAGTTCTTCTCAGCAGGCTACCTCATGGGTCCTGGATAGCCTGGAGGTTAGGGGAGGGATAAAAGAAGATCATGGATTTGGAGCTAGGAGGGACATTAGATTCCATTTTGCCCTACTACTTCATTTTACAGTTAAGGAACTAAGGCCCAGAGAGGTTTAGTGACTAGCCCCTGTCACATAGGTAGTACATAGTAATAAGTGGCAGAACAGATTTGGAGCCACAGTCCTCTAACTCCAAATCTAGCCAGAGAAACAGTCCAAAACAGCACCATTAAAGCCAAAGAAGAGTGCCTTCCTGGGGGAGGGAGTGGTCCTCAGTTGCCAAAGCTGTAGAGATGTCACTGATGAAGACAGAGAAAAGAGCATCATGAATCAATCAAAGCTGTTGATAAACTTTCAGAGAGTACTTCCAGTAGAATGATGGGATTAGAAGCCAGATTACAAGGGGCTGAGGTTTGAGCTGAGGGAGGCAGTGAATACAGATGACTTTTTCTAGGGATTTGATCTTAAAAAGGACCAGGAGTACAGGACTATATACTAAAAGGATGCCAAGTACAAACGAAGGTTAAAATTTTTTTATTTTATGGATAGAAGAATATCTGTGCATCTTTGTAGACGATAGAGAAAGAGCCAGCAGGTCAATCAATTAGTCAATTATCGAGTGTTTGTTAAGTACCAATTACATGCCAGGCACTAGGCTATGTACTAGGTTTACATATTCAAAAATGACACAGACCCTCAAAAAACTTTCATCTGGGTAAGGGGAGAAGCAACAGTACTTAGAGATAATTAAATATAGGAGAAAGACTAAGACATATCCATCTGTTCATATGTATATGTACATTCATAGACACATACACAAAAACAGACACATAGGTGCACATACATGCATATACGATATACACAATATAGCATGTACACATACATATAATATGTAATATATACCATATACACATCCATATAATATGATCAATGCAAACATATAGAATATGTATATATAACACATGTATTATTTATGTATTTAATATAGCATGTATACACATATGCATGTGCACATGAAATATTAAATATGTAATTGAGCATATATCACAACATATTACCTACATTATAAATACACATATATATGTATATGTGGACAGCTAAGTGGCACAGTGGATAGAGCACCAGCGTCGGGAGTCAAGAAGATTTTTCTTCCTGTGTTCAAATCCAGACTCAGATACTTACTAGCTGTGTGACCCAGGGAAAGTCACTTAACCCTGTCTCAGTTTGCTCATCTGTAAAATGACCTGGAGAAGGAAATGGCAAACCACTCCGGTATCTTTGCCAAGAAAACTCCAAATTGGGTCATGAAGAGTCAGATACAACTGAAAAATGATTGGACAACAACAAAGTGTATATATGCATAACGTATCATATACATATACATGTATATTATAAAAAGGCCAAGTCATTGTGGCAATGGATAGGCTAAATGACAAGGATCATAGATTTAAAGATGGAAGAGACCTTAGATGCTACCTACTCCAACGCCTAATTTTATAGATGATGAAAATGAGGCTCAAAGTAGTGAGGTGACTTGTCCAAGGTCACATAAATCATAAAATAAAAGAGATAGGATGTGAACTTAAGTCTTCTGGCTCCAAATCTAGTGCTCTTTTTGGTGGAGTACCACATCAACTTTCATCTAGGGGACATTCTAACCCACCCTAATGCAACACAAAGAGCATTTATTAAGCACCTTTCATGTACCAAGAATTGTGTTAAACTCTGGGTTTAAAAAACAAAGGAAAGAAACAGAAAATCAGTTCCTCCCCACAAGGAACTTATATTCTGCTGAGGAGGGAAGGGGTATAATATGCAAACAGATAAATATATACCCACATAACAGTGATTTTCTAATGTTTTCTAAAAATGAAGCTGAGGGGTGGAACAGGGGGTAAGGCCACAAGGCAAATGTGTGGGCATACATCTCTAAGAGTCCTTGGATTTCATTTTTCTTTGTCCTTGAAGAGTATTACAAGCTTGAGGAGGAAAAGAGTTGTTGTTGAGCCATTTTTCAGTTGTGTCTGACTCTTTGTGAGCCTGTTGGGGGTTTTCTTTACAAAGATATTGAGGTGGTTTGCTGTTTCCTACTCCAGCTCATCTTACAGATGAGGAAACTGAGGCAAACAGGGTTAAGTGAGTTTCCCAGGGTCCCACAGCTAGTGGGACTAGGCTAGCTAGACTAGACTAGCTAGGCCAGACTTGAACTCAGGAAGATGAGTCTTCCGGACTCCAGGGCCAGCACTCTACTCACTTTGCCTCCTAGCTACTCCAATGGGACCATAGGATCATACCTTTAACACTAGTTGAGAACTTTGAGGTTACCTAGTCCAGCCTTTTCATTTACAGATGAGGAAACTCAGGCCCCAAAGGTTTGTATGACTTGCCCAAGGTCACACAAGTTAGCAAAGAGCAGAGCTTGGATCTGAAGCCATGATTTCAGACTCTAAACCTGGCACTCAGTAGTATGTTGGACTACACTGACTCCCATGTTCTTTTCTAGAGTTGTAGGTGTTATTTTGGAGTACATCCTTTAAGATGTCTTCCATCAGGCCTCAGGATCCTCTCCATTCTGCAAGATCACATCAGCCCTGGAACTCCCACCTCAGTACGCTCTTCCCTGAGAGTGGAGACCTCTCCTCTCAGAAGCTCCACTTCAGGAGGGATCCCAGGTCAGCCATCTCTTCATTCCCCACTGGGTTATCCTTCTCCAGACTTTTCCATTGTGTCCCCACACTGGTACTTTCTTCCCTCCACCCCTCACTCTTTCCTGCTTCTCTTTGAAAGTTGTCTTTCCTCATTAGTCTGTAAACTCCTTGTGGGCAGGGACAATCTTTTGCTTTTCTTTATATTACCAGCACTTGCTTCAGTGCCTGGCATAGAGTAGGTGCTTAGTAAATGTTTATTGACTGACTATAATTGTAATTTGGATAATCTTCCCCTAAATCTTATGTTTGCTTAGACTATTGTGATACTTGAGAAACCAGTTATTGCTAACTACCAGAAGGCCCCTGCCCCACAGCCCCTGATAAAACCCCCAGTTTGCATAAGAAGGAATGGACTTAGATCTTGCCATTTGGCATTTAGCAAATGTCCCTGGGGCTCCGTGACTGCTCCAAGGAATGTCAATAGATAAGATTATCCCACCAAAGATAACCTGTCAGGGTCTTTGATCCTGTTCCCCTGGACCCTGTGACCTGGCTCATAAGTTTCAAGAGATAATTAACCACTGCACCTTGTTTTTTTGTATAAATATGTCCCCTTCAGCTCTGTTCGAGGCCGTTCTGATTTGGGTTGTGCCCTGGACAGTCGCCGGCTAATAAATTCTCCAATTAAAACTTATACTCTGTGACGTGTCTTGCTCGCTGTCGGTACAACACTATAGCTTCACTTCCTGCTCTTCTGCCAACTCACACAGCCCTGAGAGGTTTGCATCCAGTTTACACTTATCACTGGAGAGGATCCCACGATTTTCAAGCCGTAGGGACTTTGGCCATCTTTGAATCCATTCCTTTTATTTTATAGATGAGAAAACAGAACTCCAGAGAGATGAAGTTGCTTAGCAAAGTCCTACAGGTCATAAATAGCAGACCTGGAATATGAACCCAGGGCTCTTTTCAGCATACCAGGATGCTTTTTTTTTTACTATCAGGAAAGCTTCTGTCATCTGTAGACTTAGAATATATGCATTTCTTTCTCCAGTTAAGAAGTAAGACCAGAATAAGAGCCTACTCTTCAGTGCCTTCCAGCTAGAGAACCTGCAGCTAGGTGGTATTGATGGGGTTTAGACTGTGGGAGCACCCTTGAACTCTCCTTGAATATTCCCACAAGGTTTGCCTGAAGCCATAAGCCTTTCATTATCCCTAGGCCCAAATAACCTAGCCTAGCCCACCTTTGTCCTGCTACTTCCCACCCTTGATCCTATCAAAGTGCCTATGCCCAAATCTGTTATCCTTAAACTAGCCTAGCCCTATGTAGTCTGTTATCTTCAGGTAGCCTTCAGCTACTTCTCACCCTTAATCTCATTCCCTTGGTTCCTGGAGTCTGACCTCACCCCAGTCCCATCAAGCTCCTCTTTAGATTCCTCCTCAAGACCCTCCCTAAACCCCTCCTCCCATCACCCCAGGACAACCCTAGATCCCTCCCACAATCTTTCTGTATATAAGTTTCATTTTGCCTCCACGAAGGTGCTCAGATTCAGTCTACCTCAGATGGAATCTGGCCAGCACAAATGGTGAGATTTCTTAAGACTCAACTCAATATGGTGAACCTTTAATAAACTTTGTTTTTCTCTTGGGCTGAGAAGGCTTGAGTTGAATTCATTTGAGCAGGACCTGGTGTGTTGGTATTTTGGGGTTTCAAACACCCCTAAAAACATATGATTCCCTGACCTCTTCAGTGTAGTGGACAGAGGGATGGCCTTGGAGTCCAGAAAACCTGGATTCAAATCCTGCCTTGAACACTTACTAGTGTGACATATAAAAAGTTCGAGAGACATAACTTCTGGGTAGTTACTCATTTTATTAACTATGACTAGTGAGTAATTAATAAAAGGATGGTTGCTTGATCATCTCTTCTGAACCAAAGATGGATCATGGTGGCCTATTGACACTTATGCACCCTTAGAAGAGTGGGTGTTCCTTACAGGTGGCAATCAGCTCTTATTGGTTAACAATTAATGAAAGAATGAACATTGTAATGAGAGGTGGGCCTATTCTAATGAAGGAGTGGGGACCATGACTGATTACATCACTTTTACTTACCTCTACCCAGATCACCCCCAGCCTTAGGCAATCTAGACAAAGAATCCACTCCAACCCCTCCCCACCACCCCACCTCAGTAGAATACAACCGGCTTCCCCACTTGAGTGAGGTCTGAACGAGATTAAGGAGAAAGTTAATCCAATCTGATTATCAGCAGTCAGATGCTGGCTGAATACCATACAAGGGGCTAATTTCTGAATGAGGAAATAGAGGAAAAACCTCAGTCCTAATTCAATAATTGGTTATTAATATGTGAGACAAATGACAAATTCTCTCACTAGCTATGTGACCTTGGGCAAGTCACTTAACCTCTCTCAGCCTCAGTTTCCTCATCTGTAGAATGGGTACCTCCCTCAGTTGTGGTAAGGATCAAATGAGATAACATTGTGAAGTGATTTGTAAACCTTAAAGCTCTATGTAAATGCTGGATGCTACCATTAGACCAGTGCCTATTTATCTCCATCCTTTGTCCGCTTTTCCTAAACCTGTTCATCGGCCATGGTGAAATAATTCTGTCTCCATCCCATTGTGACTTGGTGTTTTAGTGGCCTTTGTTGTGGAAGATTACAAAAGGCTTTTCTAATCTAAATGAACTCCATTCCAAGTGTTCCCTTTTGTCCATATGGCTTACTGAAAGGTTAACCTTTATAAAACTTGCTATCCCCTTATAGAAAGCATGTGGCCAATTCCCCCAGTAGACTGTTTGCTTAAGCGTTCAGTGATCTCACTCTTTATTCTAGCTTTCATCAGCTGTGAAAATGATACTAGGTACCATGTAGTTTCCAGGTACTCTCGGGAACTTTCCTAACGGATGGGAAGTATACCTGCTATTCCTCTGGGACCATCAGGCTACACACAAGCTTCACCTCTCTGATCAAGAGGGTCTTAAACTGACTTTTACTTTTACTAGCTGTGTGAGGGAGAGGGAGAAAAAAGCTCAGAAAATACTGTAAAACTGACTGATACAAATAGTAATGTGTGTCAGAAACAAACAGTTTAATGTAGCAGACATGAATAATTCTCTAGTGAAAGTGATGGAATTAGGTTAGGAACAATTCTCATGCCTAAGATGTCTATACTATAGACTGTGTCTATCCTAGCCCATCCAATATTGTTTTTTTAATTTATTTTATTTTTGCAGGGGGTAAGGCAGGGCAATTGGGGTGAAGTGACTTGCCCAAGGTCACACAGCTAGTAAACATGTCAAGTGTCTGAGGCCAGATTTGAACTCAGGTACTCCTGTTACTCCAAGGTCGGTGCTTTACTCACTGCGCCATCTAGCTGCCCCCGCCCAACCAATATTGTACTATACTATGTCTGTACTATCCAAACTATGGATAACAAAGGGAACTCAACTTTAAAAATTGATTTTATTTTTGTTTTTATATCATCTCCTGTTGTGAGTCAGGAACTGGGGAGATGTGAGTTAATTCACGGACACACTCCAACCTTTTCTTCTCTTTTCCCTCTCCCTTTTCAAAACCCCAACTGGGACTGCTGAAAGTCCATTGATTAAGCATCTCTCATGTGCCCAGCAATGTACTAAGTGTTGGGGAGACAAAGAAAGTGGGGGGAGGAAAGCCACTCCTTGTTCTTAAGAGACTCACATGCAAACTATGTAGAAGTAAGGATACAAGATGCAGGATAAATTGAAGATAATCTTAGAGGGAAAGCACTAGCATTAGGGGAGATCAGAAGTAAGCAAGGAAGTTGTGGTGCAGACCTGGGAAAGCCGGAGTCAACATTGCCCCTAGCTGGACTGATCTGGGACCCAGATGTGGGCCCTATGTACAGCAGTAATATAGAAGTGGTTTTTGAGACTTTGGGGAGAGGCCCCTAAAACTCTAGGGAACCTTCTTTCTGACTGCCTTTTAAAAAAATCCTCTTTACTGTTTTTAAACTGCCTTGAAAATTGCTTGTACCTGAGGGTATTGGAATGATTTGAGTAAAAGGATTGTTTATTAGAAACCCTCTAGCTCTCAGTGGTCTTGAGATGCAGAATAGTGACTGCTAAATCTCTATTTCCAAATCTATCTCTTTTCCTTCCCCTAACCAGAGCCCTTTCCCCTTTAACAAAGAATAAATAAGAAATAGAAAAGAAAAAAAACCCAACATATCAACTGAATCTCATGGTATATAGGCAACACGTTTTAGGTATTTGAAATACAACTTTATGATCTAAATAAACAAATGAAAAGGAATGGGAGTTACAATAACAAACAAGAATTACCACTGAACACTGTGTAAAATGACTGGGAGAAGAAAATGGCCAACCACTCTAGTATCTTTGCCAAGAAAGCTCCAATTGGGGTCACAAAGAGTCAGACAAGATTGAAAAATGACCCAACAACAACTGTGGTAACACTGCAACGGTCTTAGATTTAAAACCCAAGGGGGACGTAACTGTGGTCCAAATGAGCTTAATACACAGGTCCAAAGTATGAGTTGTATATATTTTTAAGCTGCCACAGTCACTTTGCAGTCCATTCAGCTCCTTCAGCATCCAACAGATTAAGCGGGTGTTCTACTCAGCTATATAATAAAGTGACAAACATACTGATCTCATGGGATAGTTGTCTATAACACTAGACACCTGGCACTGGACTCTACCTTCGTTCTGTTACAGTTCATCCATTACCCTCGGGGAGTATAGCTGTCTGAGTAAGTTGTGGATCCTCTTTATATGCTGCCAGTTCTGGGTATATGACAACCTTTGGAGACATGAGACTAGGCTTGACAACAAACTCTAAATTAGAATCCTGGCTAAGTTTTCTAGTAGCCAAAGGAAGGACCTCTCAAAGGAAGCCAATTTTGGCCGAAATGCCAAAGTACTAGAAGATTCTTCTTTCTATGGAAGACAATGGATTTTGCCTTGACTTTTCTGTCCTGGCTGCTCATTTTGTCAGGTGAGCCTGGAGGTGCACACTTGCAATAGTTGTTGTTCATCCTTCATACTTGAAGTGAATTAGATTTAAATGAGACAGAGCTGTACAAAGTCATCAGCCTCACTCTTTCCTCCAGAGTCATTGGAGTCCGGTGGCAATTCATAGGTCAAGATGAGTGGTGATGGCCTTGATACTTGCAATATCTGGTTCTGGGAGACTGAGGTTAGTTTTCTAGAGCTCTGAGCTGCTGGTTGTGTGACCTAGGCGACTCTCGACTTCTATGACCTCTTCTATAAATATGGGGGTATTAATACCTTCATAACTTTGCTCTTAAGAGGAGAGAGGCTTATATTCTTTAAAGCACTATGTACTTGAAGGATCTGTGAATTCTTTAGCATGGAGAACTCCTGGTACGGGAAGTTCCTCCACTAATGCAAATTACAACTTATCTTCCGCACACCCGATGTTTCTGTCACATTTGTACTATTGTTGTTCGAAACAGATAGCTTTCAGTCTCCACTCTCTGTGCCTCTCTGTGCCTTGGTGCTGGCTATACCCTATGACTGGAATCTATTCCCTCCTCCTCCCTGGCCCTTAGAATTCTTGATTGCCTTTAAAACTCCGCTCAAGTACCAACTTCTCCATGAATATTTTCCTAATCCCTCTCCCTTTCCCCCAGATGATGGTGCCCTCTTTTACAAAACTAACTTGTATTCATTTTGTATACACCCTGAATATAGGTACATGTTTTCTCCCCCATTAGAATGTAAACTCCTTGAAGGCAGGGGCTGCTCCAATTTTGACTTTGTAACCCCAGGGATTACATAGTGCCTTTAACAGGTGTTCCATAAAGACTTGTTGATTGATTAATTCAACGAGGACTTCTAGGGAGTTGTTGGAGGTTTACGATGTTTAAATGACTTTCCTAGGGTCATACAGATTAGAAGTGTCAGAGGGGCAGGATCTGAAACCAGGTCTTCCTGGCTCTAAGCCTAGACTTCTATCTACCATTCATATGGCTACCTCCATAAAAACACTGCACAAATGTAAGTTATTATGTCTTGCATGTACAGTTCCACATGATCACTTCTGTGTGTGCTTCCTGTAGAGACTATAGGGTAAGAGTATATGTGTGTGTGTGTGTGTGTGTGTGTGTGTGTGTGTGTGTGTGTGTGTAGTATGGGCTGGACACTTTTTTAATAAAGAGGGCACCCAGGAGGTCTATCCTAGGGAATAAGTGAGTTGTGACGATGTGACGATAAATCCCAAACCTAGCACCGGGAAAAGATAGAGTAGTGATGGGTACATTCAGGTAACCTGGCATCTGTTGGAAGTTTAATTCCATTAGAATCTTATTATCTGATTAATTCTTGATATGTCTAGCTGACAATTTCATCTTTTAGAAGGCAGAGGAAACTGGGACAGTAACTGCTATTCTAGACTAATTCTAGCCAATAAGTAAGAACTGGGTTGATGATGAGGAAGTAACAAGTACCTCCAGATACCGCTGTCCCACTTGAGCTTTGGGGAATCAGATAGACCACAGGATGATAGGTTAGGGCTGGTAAGAAGCATAGAAGTCAATGAGTCCATAATTTATGACAGGGGGAATTCTGTAGTTATTTGCAAGAACCACATGAGCACAGAGGAGTGAGCTGTCAGACACTGAACTGGAAGAGAGCCTGAAAATATGCAGGTGTGCATAGGGCAGATGAGAAATTGAGCCCCAGAGAAGTGCCCAAGGTCATTCAGCTAGTAACCATCTGAGATGGGTACATTCCTATCCGGCCCTAGAATTTCCTCCCCTTAGGCTGCAGGTCATTCCATAGCTATCTTACAAGACAGCTGTTACATCTGCTATTGATAACCTTGACCCATTTCTCTTTTGCTCTGTTTTGTTCATTTGAGGAAAATGAGATAATGTAGCTCTTGACAAATCTTAAAGTTGGTCAATTAGTTGGTCAGTTGGTCACAAACATTTATTAAGCTCTTATTATGTGCTAGGCACTGTATTATGTGCTGGTGTTACAAAATAAGGCTAAACATGCTTCCTGCCCTCAAGGAGATCATATTTCAATAGGGGAGAAAACATTCAAATAATTATGTATATACAAGACATACTCTATGGAAATAGAAGATAATTTTAGGGCAGTTAAGTGGAGCAATGGATAGAGCAAATGTGATCTCAGACACTAGCTGGACAAGTCATTTAACCTTTGTCTGTCTCAGTTTCTTCAACTGTAAATTGGGGATAATCATAGCATCTATCTCACAGGGTTTCTGTGAGGATCAAATTAGATAATATTCGTAAAGGAACAGTGACTGGCACATAGTAGGTGCTTAACAAGTATCTTTTCTCCTTCCTCTTCTTCCTCTCAGAGGGAAAGCAAGACGAGTGGGGGAAGAAGTTGAGTGGGAAAGACCACTTAAAGAAGGTGGAATTTGATCTGAGTCTTGAAGGTCAGGAAAATTGGGTGGCAGAAGTGAGGAGGGAGAGCATTCCAGGTACAGAGGACAGCACAGTCAGGAGATGGAGTGATGTGTATGAGGAGGCTAGTGGATCATAGAGAGAGTGGAGGAGAAAAGTATAAGAATACTGGAAATTTGAGGAAGGGCCAGGTTGTGAAGATCTTTAAATGTTGAACAGAGGACTTTATATTTGATCCCGAATGCAAAAAGGAGTTTATTTAGTAGGGGGATGACATGGTCATACTTGCAGTTTAGGAAAATCACCTTGGTAGTTAAGTTGAGTGAGGAGAGTGGGGAGAGACTTGAGGCAGGCAGACCCATCAGCAGACTATTGCAAAGACGAAGGCATGAGGTGGTGAGGGCCAGTACCAGGGTGGTGGCAATGTCAGAAAAGAGAAAGAAAGAGATGTTATGAAGGTAAAATTAATAGCCTCAACAACAGATTGGATATGGGGGTTGAGAGAGTGGGGAGTATAGGATGACACCTAGATTGAAAACATAGGGGAATTAATGGATAGTTGTGCCTTTGACAATAACAAGGAATTTCAAAAGGGCATAGTGATTGGAAGGGGGGCAGATAATGAGTTCTGTTTCAGATATGTTGAATTTAAGGTGACTTCAGGACACCTAGTTCAAGATATCTAATAGTTAGTTGGATATATGACTCTGGAGTTTAGAATTAGGACTGGATAAACACATCTGAGAATCATTGTATAGAAGTGATAATTGAATCTATAAGAGCTGATAAGATTGTCAAATAAAATAGTATAGAGGGAAAAGAGAAGAGGGCTCAGTACAGAACCTTGGGGGGCACCCATTCTTAGCAAGCATGACTTAGATGCAGATCCAGCACAGGAGACCAAAAAGAAGTGGTCAGATAGGTAGGTAGGGGAACCAGGGGAGAGTGTTTTCATGAAACCCTAGAGAGAAGGGAATATCAAGGAAAAGACAAGTCATCAACAGTATCAAAGACTGCAAAGGAGTCAAAAAGAAAGAGGACTGAGAAAAGGACATTAGATCTGTCAATGAAAAGACTGTTACTAACTTTGGAGAGAGTATTTTGATTAAATGATGAGGTCAGAAGCCAGATTGTAGTGAGTTAAGGAGAGTGAGAGGGAAGGAAGTACAGGCTATTATTGTAGATGGTTTTCTCAAGGACATTAGCTGAGAAGGGGAAGAGAAATTTAGGACTATAACTAGTAGAAATGGTCAGATCAGGTAAGTGTTTTTTAAGTATAGAGAAGACACAGGTAGATTTATAGTCTATAGGGAAGGATACAATAGATAGATATTGAAGTTTATAGAGATAGTGGGATTGAAAAAAAAAGCCAACTGCTGGAGAAGATGGGATAGGATATAACCAAGGGTATATACTAAGGGGTTTGCCTTGGTATGGAGAAAAGTCATATCTTCATGTGAGATAGGGCTAAAGGAGGAGAGAGTATGGGAAGATGTCTGAGTGATATAAGATGAGGAAGTGGGGAGAAGAGGGAACTCTCAGCAAATGAAGTTTGAGGCAAGGTCCTTATCTGAGGAGGTGGGGGAGGGGGTCTTTCAGGAAGCTTGAGGAGGGATGAAAAAATTTGGAATAGATAAGGTGGAGAGATAGCAAATGGGAGGTTTAAAAAGATTGCCTTGTTGCAGTGAGGACCCAGTTGAGATGATGTAGCATATTACACCTGTATAAGTTTGTATCTCCTCTTCCCTCCATGGATCCTATGTGCAGCAGTGGGAGACTGTGTCCCAGGTTTATGGGTAAAATACTGTGTTATGATCATTTTTGCTTTGCTTCTGTTTAGTAAATGTTTGTAATGAACAGTTTAAAAACATTAAAAAAACTATCTTCTTTCACTTAGACAAGGTAGGGGAAAGATAGTTCTGTGCTGTGTGCTTCATATCAATTTAAAGTTTTAAATTTAAAGTAGATCCACTCATCCTGGTTTCCTGATTTTATCTACTTCTGTTCAGTAGCATCTGCATCGGAACAAAAGAAGCAGATGGCGGGAGTTGTCCAAGGTTGGGATCTGGCAAGGTGTGATTGGCTATAGAACAAGTGGATGAGGGATTTGAGTGTAGAGGTTAGTGTGGAGTTGAACTGATCCACCAAGAGGTCTAGATGGGGAATGGAAGAGAGTGTAGGAGTGATGGAGGAGAGTGTAGGAGTGATGGTCTGTGAAAGAACTGCAGGATGGAAGGAATGGGGGTCATAGTGAAGGGGAAGAGCTGGATTAGGAACCATAAGACAGAGAGAAAGATGAAATGATAAGACCTTATGATCAAAATTTTGGAGTTCATGAACATGGGAGTAGAGCACTTATGGATGACAGCAAGATGAAGGATTTTGGAGCATAAGAATAATTATAATAGTTTAGTCATTTCAGTCATGTCTGATTCTTTGTGACCCTATTTGGGGTTTTTCTTGGCAAAGATACTGGAGTGGTTTGCCATTTCCTTCTTCAGATAATTTTACAGATGAGGAAATTGAGGCAAATAGGGTTAAGTGACTTGCCCAGGGTCACAGAGCTAGTAAGTGTCTGAGGTTGGATTTGAACTCAGGTCTTCCTGATTCTGAGTCCAGCACTCTAGCCACTGTACCTTCTAACTAGGTAGGAGCTGTGTGTATGTATGTGTGTGTGTGTGTGTGTGTGTGTGTATGTGTGCACGTGTGTACATGTGTGTGGTGTTAATAGGCTATACTATAAGATTATAGGTCATAGGATTATTAATATAGAGGTGGATGGGACTTTTGATGCCCCTGAGCCCAAGAGTGGCTCATGCTCAGGGCTGGTAATCTGACATGATTCCTTCTCCTGTTGTTGGGGAGAAGCAGACACAATGGACTCCTACACAGAAAGGAGAGGGCCTAGTGACTCAGGAATCTCTGAATACACAGTTTTGGGAGACTGATTACATCAGTGGGTGACTGTTCCCACAGGATCTCTGGGCTGAGTCCCCAAGGAAGTTTTGTCTCGTGTTTCTTGGGTGGGCAAAGTTCCTAAAGAAACACTGTGCTTTTCTGTGGGTCCACAATGGTGGAGTATTCTGGGTCTGACTTCAGTCAGTCAGGTCAAGATGGGGTTGCTTTTGATGAGGCTGGATGTGGTTTAGGTTGCATTTTGTTTTTGTTTGAGAATGGTTCAGAGGTACTCCCTATACAACACAAGTTCTTGGCAGGACTAGAAAACAAGGCAGGCTGAGCTAGTAATATACTGGGGCCAATATGAGTAATATGAGGGGGAGAGAAACTCACCCCCTCCACTGCCTCAGGGTTGTGACTCTCCTTTCAAGCCCAGCTTGTCAACATGGATAAACACAAGGAGAAAAAAGAAAAGGTCAAACTTCACCTTTTTACAGTCTGGGGCTTTTTATTCACTTGTGCCTCAAGAGGAATCTGGCCCCAAATACTTTCTCCCTCTAAACTACTGTACCATCACTTAAATATGAAGTCTGAGTCCCCCACCAGTTTGTGCTAACAAAATCCAAATTCCTTTTGCTAAAGGAATTTAAATCTCCCTTTCCAGATGTTCTTCTTCCATTCACAATCTTACAACTACGATTTAAGTAAGTAGAATTGGCACAGATTTGAAAATCTATCAGGATGTTAATACATTATTACATTTATGAAGATATCAGTTTTAAAAGTAGCAGCCAGAGTTTGTAGCCACCAGAGCAGGAAGGGGAGGTGGGAGCAGCTTACCTGTGTTCCACAGTGTGGTTGGCTTCCCACCATGTTAAGGAAGGAGTAAAAGAAGAGTAAACGGGGTGGATAACAAGAGAGTGGGTCTCAGCCCTGCAGGAAAGAACAGAGGAAACTCTCCAAGGTAGCTTTTTGTTCCTGCTACTCAAATGGCTGCTGTCCAGCTCTAGAATTCTATCCCTGGCTCCTTCCCGTTTGTTCTTGTCATTGGGAAGTAATAATGACTGACTCTACCCAGCTCAGTCCAAGATGGAAAGTTTGGCCAGCTATTCTATCTCTAACCTCTACCATTCTCTACTATCAGCCAACGTCAAAGTTTCCATACCACCACCTATTGCTTACTTGGTTTGGTTTCTGTCTCTTTTACCCCCATGTTCTCTTCAAGATCTGGATCAAAAACCAGTTTGGATAGTTTACCCTCAGATAAAGTCTGAAATCCCCTCTGAGCTTGAAAAACACAAGAATAAGGTCCACCCTTGTGCAGCCCCACTGTCTGTTTCTCTTGTCCTATATCTAAGTTCTTTTGGCAGAGCTCCAAAAGTTGGGTCATGCATACATCATTGATATGCTTCAGTGCTGCAAGGATCTGTGTGGGGATGCCTTCCATCATGCTGATCACAATCCTTCTGTACATGAGAAAATGGCTTAATGAATTATGTGGCCCAGAAAAATTTGATCACCCTGTCGGCCAGCTCTTGGATGAGGAGTTTTTCTGTACTTGTCTGGGTTGGTTCACAGATGACAGACACTCCATTGCCAAGCTCATATGGAACGTCTTGGTAGATTAATAGGACCTGAGAGATGAACTCTCTTAGTACTTTTCTGGCAAAGTCATTGAGAACTCAGGGTCACTTTCATGCCAAAGTGAAACCCTGGATTAGGTCTTTGGAAGAGGCCCTACTAGATGAACCTTTCCAAAACAGTTGTGTTTAATATTGAGGGGATTCTTGTTTGAATATGGATTGGACCAGATGACTTCTGAAGTCCATTTCAACTCTGAAATTATGGGATGCTCCTCAAATGAGAATATCACTTCTTACTTCAAAACCTTCAATGATTTCCTTTTCCCTATGGCAGATTGTGTGTGTGTGTGTGTGTGTGTGTGTGTGTGTGTGTGTGTGTGTGTGTGTATGTAATGGACTGCTTTGGAAGTTTGGTAGAATCTATGGACTCTTTCTCAGAATAATTTCAAAAATTCATGTGTAATGGGGTCTGGTACATGATCAAACCCAATAGTTTACTTGGCTAATGAAATCTATCTGTAAAATGCTAAGGAGTTTACTTCTGGGGGAAAAAAAAACATAAAAGGCAGGTGCCTTGTGGGTATTCTGTAACCAGTTCTGGTCTGCCAAGCACATGATTGGGAGGATCCCTTTCTTCCTCTTTTAATTGGCTGCTTAATCAGAATTCTTGGTGCCTTGAAGAAGGCCTGTGTCAGCTTCAGCCATTTCTGTTGGCTTCCTACTTTGCCCACAGTATCCACTGAGAGACTATGTAGTGAGGGGAAAGTTAGAACTTTCTCCTTCTCTGAGGCCACATGGGCATAAGAAATGGGGAGGCTCTATTCTTGGTCTGTTTGTTTGTTCTTTTTCATTCAATGTGGAGGAGATTAGAGTCTCCTACCATGGGAGTTTAAAAGCCTGGCATTGGAATTGGGGGCTGCAATTTAGCCCGGGTTTTACAGCCAGTACAGCATCAGTGCCTCAAGTAGCAATCTTTGGGAATGAACTTTGGGATCCCAGCTTAGTGGAAGGACTCACTTGGAAGTCGCATCATATCTGGACCTAAATTTGGTGAGGTCAATGCTATGTAGGAAATGAATTAAATTTTGAGCCTCCTCCTCCTTCTCCTCCCCCATAATGAAGTTGTACAAAAGAGAGCATGACCTGAGAAATTGGTGAAAATGTCTGTGAACCCTATTATTATTATTTTGCTATACCTTTAAAGTAAATATCCCTTGTAAAAGGTAACTGATTTTAAGTGGTTAAGTGGAATTGGTGTGCTAGGTACTGGGGGAAATAAGTTGTAGTAGCCTAGACCAGAGAAAGAGGGCCAGAATGTACATGTTACCTATAAAGTGAAATGTACAGGATTACAAAAGAAAACAATTATATTCAAATATGGTTACCAAAATAGATTTTTCAAAAAAAAATGTCATGGACTCCAGGTTAAGAACTCCTGGCCTAGAGGATAAAATCTAAACTTCTTAGCAGCTTATATTTGCTATTCCACAATATATATACTATCTCTTCAGCCTTATATCCAGGCTTATATCTTCACTTGATCAAACATTTATTAAATGCCTACTATGTGCAAGGCTTTTTTGCTAGGTGTGAGGAGGATACAAGGACAGTCCCTGTTTTCAAGATGTCCACAATCTAGTAAGGAAGAATAAAGTGTTATGCTGGAACTGGCTTGTACCAGAGAGAGCCAATTGTTAAATTTTCAGTGTGAGGATTTATACCTCAGAAATTGTTTTGTTGATTGTCCAGGCTTAAGAAAATTATGGAGAAAATATTAATAGTGCAGCTTAAACTTTAAAAATGTGTTGAATGTACCTTTTGTTTTCTCCTAGAGAGCCAGTTGTTAAACATTTACCAACACCCTCCTGCCTATGAATCACTGAGCATTCAGGGTAGTGGTCTTACTGCTGGAAACATTTTCCTGATTGTTCATTGGTTGAGTCTACCATATACCCAGTAATTGGGAATCTGCATGACTCTTTTGGTCGATAATCTCTAATATGGAAGGAATTGTATTTCTGCATTTGGGTTTGCTGGTTGACGTGTGTTCCTGTGTATGCTTGTGTAACCACTAGGGTTCACAACAGGCTTAGACTTGTCACTGATGGGGCACATTTAAAAGCCCAAATTTGTAGTAGTTTTGCCCTTAGAAGTGTTGAAACATATGAATTGCTTGTGATCATGCCCCTAGTTAGAAAGAGAAAAACTCTAAGAAAAGGCTGGGGAGGTGGGGAGAGGGTTGGGATCCCAATTCTATTCTAGGAAAGGTGATCTCTCCTGTGTGACTAACATGGCTGGCTCCTCCCACTCTCATGGCCCAAACAAAAGGACACAAGACAATGCAAAGGGAAAAGTGATCTACGGGTGTTTAAGAGAAATTAGATTAGATTGGTCAGATTCAGTCTTTAACAGGATAAAAAGACAGGCTGAGAAAGAGGCACAAGTCATACCTATTTTAGATAAGGCAGAAGAAGGGGACTGCTAGTTCTTCCATATCAGGTTTTTTCCCCACAGCATTATAGTCATCAGAATGCTCACAACTAAAACAAAGCAAAATACACTCCTATAATTTATTTCTTTAGCTTTTGCCTCTCTGGTCTACCAGAATAAAATTCTGCCATCCTTTTCTCCCCTCCCTCCCTTCCCCTCCCCTCCCCCCTCCTCTCTCTCCCTCCCCCTCGCTCTTATAATGGAATCGTAGGATGTCAGAAAAGGAAAGGAACTAGTCCAACTCTAAATGTTGACTGATTGACAGATGTGGAAAGTTTCACTCAATAGCATCTTTGATGACTTGTCCCTCAGGTGTCCTCCAGCGATTTTTCTGGAATGAATAAGTCAGTCAGTAAGCATTTATTAAGTTTTCCTCCTAGCATAGGTTTGTAACATCACCGTTGCCTCCTCACACCATTATAATGATAGACAATCTGTACCCTCACCACTGACCTACTTGCTTCACAGGAATATAGTGAGGATAAATGAAATAATAAATATGAATCACAAATTCTTTCTTCCCTAATTTTTAAAATAAAGATTTGTCATACATGTCCCTCATACATGGTGGAGGGAACACATTCTTTGGCTTTGCCATCTGACTAGTTCCCTTACTCCCCATTTCCAAAGGAAACCACAATAAACTTATGAGAAATAAATTTAATGTTTGCCTATGAATTTTGACTGCAAATAAATATGAATCACAGAATTGCAGGAATTCAGAGTTCAATTGATATCTGAGCAGGAATCCCCTCTCTTGTGTCCCTAGTAACTGAAAGAGCTTTGGAAAAATTCATTCATTCATTAAAAACAGTTAAAACACTTCAGTACATTAATCTGGTTCTTCCTTCCCATATCACAAATGACAACTGATCTACATTTTCTCCTCTTTTGCAGCTTTTGTTCGTATCCTCCATAGGAATACCATGCAATGTACTGGGGGGACCTTCTATACGGTCTTTGACATTTCATGAGTATAGCATGTACACTCGGTCCTTCCAGTCTTCTTACACCTTACTCCCTCCTAGATGTACTCAGCAATCCAATTTTGCCTTTAGTTTATCCTATATATCTATATCTTTCTTGCTTGTACATGGTTGTTTGCATATTATTTCTCCCCTTTAGACTGTGAACTCTTTGAGAGCAGAGACTGCCTTTGGCCTTTTTTCATATCCCTCAGTGCCTGGCATAGTAGGTCCTTAATATTGACTGATCTGTTAGCCTTCTCTCTCTTATTTTAAGAGCAGACCACCTCCTTTTCTAGTCATATGTCTCTTTGATGGTACCCTTTACATAATGAAGGAACTGGCCAGTGAGGTCTCAGTCCTTGAAGCATGCCTGGATATTCTCTCCTTGATGACAATTCAGCACGAGGAACTTCAGATGCTGGTTTTGCCCATGATGACTCAGAGTTAGTATTATATGATTAAAAAGCCTTCTGGTTGGCTTTGGAGCTAGAAGGACTGATGATTCAGGAAAACCTGAGCTGGAACTGAGTGTGCATGCAAAAAGTTCAAGCAGCCAATATCACAATCTCTTCCCGGTCAAGTTTCAAGTGAGGATAGCTGTCAGCTGTTGGGTGGGGGAAGGGCATCTGGCCTCCATGTGTCCTCAAGCACATGTTTCTTTTGTGTTTTTTCCTACCTCATTTTAGGTGAATCGGTAGCTAGAAATAGAAAAATGGGAGTTCTCAGGCAACTGTGGAGACCAACAAATTCATTAAATCCACTTTCAAGGTCTCTCTTAAGAACTTTGGAATTGATTGTGTGACATGGAAGACATTGGCACAGGGCCGCTCAGCATGGTGTGCCCACATCAGAGAAGGTTCTTCGCTCTATGAGCAAAGACGAATTGAAACAGCTCAAAGGAAATGCAAGATGCAGAAGTTTAGAGTATCCACCCCACATATTCACATGGACTATTTGTGGCTGACCTGTGGTAGAGCATTCTGAGCTCCTACTAGTCTGATCAGCCACAGTCGGACACAATGAAACTTGACTCTAGCATAGTGATGTCATTTTGGTCCTCTTCAAGAACAAAGGACAACCACCAACCAAACAAATTCATCACAGGTCCTGTTAGCTATCGGAGCCTGTAGCAGAGCCTGTCAGACAAGTAATAGCTAAAAACAGAGGATGGTAAGTAGGAAAACAATCCGCCATGATCCCCTGTCACTGAGAGAAGTACTGTCTATAGACTTTAAAAGAGGGCAGCTAGGTGGTGAAATGAATGGATGGAATGCTGGGCCTGGAGTTGGTGTAACAACAATGTTGCTAGAATTGTTGTGAGGGTGAAAGACCCAACAACATCAGCACACAGAAGGGATGCCAGCACAAGTTCTTTGATCTGCTTTTCTAAGGAAAGCAACTTTAAGGGGTTAACAATCTCACTTTAATCAAATGTACATATGTAATTCACTTAGTTCAGGGTGGGGGCGGGGTGGGGGGAGGTAAAGCCAGCACCTTGAAGTTCAGAGCAAATGTAAACAGACATGTAACATACATTATCTAAACAGAGCAGATAACCCAAACAAGTCTATCCATAGCAATACATAGTTACCAGAGAAGCATCAACATTTGGGTTTCTTCAATGCCTGGGGGGGCTCCTTAACAAGGCTACCCTGAGTCTTGTCTGGTCAAATCACACGACATTCTTCCAGTGAGTGAGAGCCCCCAAACAAAATGCTAACTTCTGAGTTTATATACCCTTCTTAGGCCCTGAAGACTTCACAACTAATCAGCAAAAGGGTGTGGGTCTGGGTCTTAGTACTTAGCAAGACTTAATCAAAAGCACTTGATTACTTTAGCATTCTAAAAGAGAAAATAGTGAAAAAAAGTACCACCCTGCTTAACATTACATTTGGAAAGACTCATCTTCCTGAGGTCATATCTGCCCTCAGACGCATACTAGCTATGTGCCCCTGGACAAGTCACTGGATCCTGTTTGCCTCAGTTTCCTCATCTGTAAAATAAGCTGGAGAAGGAAATGGCAAATCCCTCTAGTATCTTTGCCAAGAAAACCCCAAATGGGCTCACAAAGAGTCAGACAAGATGGAAAATAACTGAACAACAATAAGACTTTAAAAAGACATTGTTATGTTAGTACTCTACAAAAAGATAAAAGGACTTCTGGGCCCAGAGTTGGTACATACCTCTTGGCCACACATGTTTTTTATATATTTCACTCACTCCCATTGTACTTAAAGTTTAAACCCAGTATCCTCAGAGACCCTGTGTATATGGAAGGGAAAAGTGTGCTCTTGGGGTGGAGTGGGGAGTAGGGAGGTATTTCATAAGTACTGTTATATATTCTCTCTCTCTATATATATACATATATATATATACATATATATATATTCTCAATAAATAACCCTTTTCTTGAATCTAATATGAGTTCTATTGGTTGCTTGATATTGGAGAGAAAGCCAGATGGGGACTCATGAATGACATTATCAGGATCAAAAACTCCTCCAAGTCACTCCTAAAACCTGCTTTTCCCCTTTGGTAACTTGAGCTGGCAGAGTGAGCCTAAATGTGATGCTGCACTACATTTTGTGTGCCATTTGCCATTTGTAAGAGATCTGTCCTTGGTATTCTCCTAATCAATGACTGGGATAAAGGCATAGTTGGCGTACTTTTCAAATTTGTGGATGGCACAGTTTGTATCCAAAAAAATCATTTAGCTTGAATGGCAATTTTAGGATTATAGATATACAGAATATCTTCATAAATATTCTCTATAATATATCTATAATGTATATTTATATGTGTGTATGTTTGTATATGTACATATATACATACACACACATATGTATATCTGCCTAGTGTTCTATCTACTGTACCACCTAGCTGTCCTTGGAGTCTGGAATACCTGAGCTCAAAACTGGCCTTAAACACTTACTAGCTGTGTGACCCCGGGCAAATCATTTAACCTCTGTTGGCATCAATTTCCTCAACTCTAAAATGGGGATAATAATAGCACCTTCCTCCCAGGATTGTTGTGAGAATCAAATGAGATAAGTGTAAAGCACTTTGCACACAGTGTTTGGTACACAGTAGGCACTATATAACTGTTAACTCTCTAGGGGCAGCTGGGTGGCACAGTGAGTAGAGCACTGGCCCTGGAGTCAGGAGGACCTGAGTTCAAATCTGACCTCAGACACTTGATGCATGTACTAGCTGTGTGACCTTGGGCAAGTCACTTAACCCTAATTGCCTTGCCCCCCCAAAAAATGTAAAAAAAAATAAAAATAAATGTTGACTCTCAAAAATGCTTTTTTTAAAAATTTTCCTAAGCTTTCCTATAAGTTCACAACTCATTCTGTACTTTAGTGTTCCTGAATTTATTCTTGCAGCACAGTGACACAGCCATGTACTTATCTGTTGTCAACCTGTCATTGCTTCCATCTTCTGAACATATTTGAAAAATTTAAGCTATTTGTTGGTGAATTATCTATGAATCCACATAAGTCTTTTGGGACAAGTCCTATTTTTTCCCTTTGTGTCTCCAGGTTGCTATTCTTCAAAGTTTTCCATTTCTCTTGAGCTGATTTTCTCTGTAGAAATTCAGGCCATGGTATCTTGCTTATTCTTTTTCTGAAACCTTTGTAACCTGCCTCCTACAAATCTGGAAAGCATGTTGTACTCAGGGAGTGGTTATTTTCCCCAAAGTTTCCCATCATTTCCACACCAATAACCAGAGTCTCTTCCTTAGTGACAAAGAGATAAAATTATCATTAAGGCAAGTTAAGAAGTTATTAGCTACTTTGCTTTTGGAACAAAGAGAGCTCCAGTAAATGTATGAATCATTGAAGTCTCCCATCACTACTATATGGGGCAGCTAGGTGGCTCAATGGATAGAGTACCAGGCCTAGAGTCAGGAGGACCTGAGTTCAAATCTGACCTCATTCACTTACTATCTGTGTGACCCTTGTTAAGCCACTTAACCCTGTTTGCCTCAGTTTCCTCATCTGTAAAATGAGCCAGAGAAGGAAATGGCAAACCACTCCAGTATCTTTGCTAAGATACTGGAACCCAAATAGGGTCACAAAGAGTTGGACATGACCAAAGTGAGTGAACAATATCACTTATCTATACCTTATCTAGTTCCTCTTTCTGCCCAGGTAGTCTGTAGTACACTTTGATGACAAAAATAACTATTTCTTATTCTACTGATCTTTGTCCCCAAATCTCCACCATCTTTCCTTCACTCTGGTTCCTGGATTAATATAATATAATTTCTTTGAATAAGAACAGGGTTTATCTATCCAGGGCCATTTTCTAGTTATAGGTTTCATCCTACGACTTCACATGAGGTCAAATTTTCCTCCTTTTATGATATAGAGTTCTTTTTCCCTAGACTACTGTTCACTTCCCAAATCATTTTTTTTCCTCTTAAGCATCCCTGTCTTTAATAGGAATCATTAAGGAAAATAGTCTCAATGGACTTCAGTTTCTTGCCTAAGATTTGATAATCTTAGGCAATGCTTTCTATGTTTCTTCTGACAACATAATTAGTGCCCACGTGAAACACCAGAAGTGGGTAAGAGTCTGGTTGCTTCTTGCCTAAACTGCCTACATATATACGTTTACTGCAGGTTTTTACTGCTGACTCCTTTCTTGGATTTTGTTTTCTATAAACTTTGGGGTATCTCAACTTCTTCCTTATCACAACTATTCTCTATGGTATCTAACTGGAATTCTTACCAACCTTTGTTATGTTCCTTCCTGGATAGCCATCTGTTATTCCTATATTTTAAGTACTGGTCTAAAATTCCAAATTCCATTCTCAGATACCAGGTTCTTGGTCAGATATTCATTTCCCAAACGAAGTTTTCTCTTCTGCATCCCTTGGCTTCAGTGTGTGGGGGCAGGTAAGGAAATAAAACCTTTGTTGCTATATTCTTCATTGTCTTGCCTAAGACTGCATAATCTTTGGCAATACTTTCTAAGTTTCTGACAACATAATTTGTGCCCATGGGAAACACCAAAAAGTGAGTAGCAGTCACCCATTTCAACCAGTCTTAGAAAGTTTTCATATGCCTTCTAGAGCTTCCCTAGGGAGAAAATAGAGCTTTCTATCTAAAAATAGTAGCTTCAGTAACCTTGAAGTATGACTTTAAGTTCCCACAATGACAAAGCAAGATAGCTGTTGTTCTTTGGAGAAAGCTCCAAGAGATCAGACTCCCAGTGGAACCCTGGGATGGACACATGGACTATGTGAGATATAGCACAGTCTTGGAAAAGGAAAAAAAAGAAGGGGGGAAGTTGACTGGAAAGGGGACAGAAATAAAAGCAAATGGGACTTCCAAAATGTTGGGTAGGAACAGATAGGGAGAGGCAAACTGTAGGATGTAGTCAGAGTGGGAATAAGGAAGGGGAAGTATATGAAGAGGTCATGCCATAGTATCTCCAAACCAAGCTATCCAAGTAGAATTTGATGACCCAACTAAACAGTGAAGAGTAAGCAGATTCCAGCCCTGTTCTGAGAGACTTTTATAGAATTTCTTGATGCAGGTGGCACTGAAACTCAAGATTTTACCACTAGACCTCAAGTTCTAAAGTGATTATATCCTCTTGATTTTCTGAAAATAATGTGAATGATGGAGGAATTAGATTCTATATCTGCAGGAGTATATAAGGTATTCCATCTATTTGTGTACTGGGGACAGAGAAAAACTCTATTAGTTGTTTCTCTCCTGTTATTTACATTGTTTTCATGTCTTACCTAAATACTTTTGCTACTGGATTCATCAGTCAATCAACAAACATTTATTAAGAATCTACTATGTGTCAGGCTCAGTGCTAAATGCTGGGATTACAAAGAAAGGCAAAAAATGACCCCTGCCTTCAGGGAGCTCACAATCTAACGGGGGAAGGGAATACATAAAAAGAAATTGCAAGGTGGTTGGCAGGACATCTGGCAGTCAGGGCAGGAAGACCTGAAGCTGGGTGGGAAATTATGAGGTGTCTGCATTGTGTCTTTTTAAATTGAAAGAGGTCTCTGATGGCTACCCTCTATCCTTTCCAATCAGAGGGAGGGAGGGGCCCCAGGGTCAGGGTGTACTGGGGAGGTATGAGTTTCATGTGATGTCAGTTGTGATGTTGCTAGAAGATGAGCTTTTGGAGACAATGATGAATTTGAGGAGTTCTGGAAATAGTGAGGAGAGAGCATTTAGGGTTAGAAAAGATTCCTGTTGTTTTCATGGTCTGGTAATAGAATTACTGTATTAATAGCAGCTTAGGCCTTGATTTGAAAAATTGGTTACCCAAAACAACCTATAATGAACATGAAAAAAGTAACAGGGCATCTGAGTCAGTGTTTCCAGAGCCTCCAGTGTTAGAGTTGGAACATGGAGTACATGGAGAGGAGTAGTATGAGATAAAAATAAGTGGAGGATTTTGAATGCCAAGATTAGGAGATTGCCCTTATTCAGTGGTTAACGAGGAAGCATTGAACGCTCTTGAGTAGAGGAATGACGTGGACAGAGCAATCCATTTGGAGGATTACTTAGGCACCAATGTGGTAGGTGGATTAGAGAGAGAAATAAGGCAGTAACCACATGAGTGGAGAGAAGTAATGTGACAGATGTTGTCAAAGTGGAAAAGACAATATTGGATATGTGGGATGAGGGAGGGTGAAGAGTCCCACAATAATACCAAGGCTATGAAAGTGGAAAACTGAGAGTATGGATGTCTTCAACAGAAATAAGGAAGTTTGGATGAGGGGAGGATTTAAGGCAAAGGATATTGAGTTCAGTTTTAGCTATGTTTAATTTAAGTTGTTTCTGGGACATCCAGTTTGAAATGTCCAGTAAGAAATTAGTAATATTGGACTGAAGCTCAGGGGAGAGATGAAGGCTAGCTAGCTAGATAGATCTGTGCATTTTCTGCACAGAGATGAGTTAAACCTATGGGTGCTAATGAAGTTACCAAGAAAGTATAGAGGGAGAAAAGAAGAGAGTTATAGGAAGGGGAAGATTGGGGAACAACCATTGTTAGGGGGCCCAGTATGGATAATGAGCCAGCAAAGAGGGAGAGGAGCAATCTGATAGAAAGTAAGGCAAACCAGAGAGTAGTATCACAAAAACACAGAGGAGAGACTATCTGGGTGTCAACAGTATGAAATACAACAGACAGATTGAGAAGGATTAATCTTGAGGGAAGATCATCTGTTCCGACAAGTAAGAGATCATGGTGACTTTGGAGAGAATATTTTCCATGGAATGATAAGGTTGGAAGCCAGATTGCAAAGAGCTGAGAAGTGGTTGAGAGGAGACCAAGTGAAAGCTGTGTCTGTAGATGACTTTTGTTAATATGGCTGAGAAAGGGCAGTGAGATAAAGAATGATAGCTTGAGAAGCTGTAGCGAATTTTTTTTAAAGATGGGGTGGGATGGGCATGCTTGAAGGCAGTAGGGAAAGAACGAATTGATAGGGAAAGATGGAAGATTTGAGAGAGATGGGGAATGGTTAAGACTTCAATCTACTGGAGAAGATGGGAAAGGATAGGGATTGGCCATAGCAAGAAGGAGGAAGGGCCACTTCTTTGTCAGAGAGTGGGCAAAGTAAGGACTTTAGAGTTAAAGAGAAAAGGAGTGGAGGGAACTCATGTTGAAGAGCTTCCATTTTTGTCTATAAAATAAGAGACAGGGAGGAGAGGAGAAGGTATTGGAGAATTGAAGAGGAAAGGGAAGGCTTGGATAGCTTCCGTGGGGACTGAGACAAGGAATAGGGACTGAATATCTTTCTGTAGTGAGGGGCTAGTTGAAGATGGAGAACATGAATGTACTGTAATGTACTCAGTTAGTATAGTTGTGAGACTTCCTCTACGGTCACTGAGCAGTTTGTGGGTAGGAGTGAAGGAATCAGGTGGTTGGAGTAATGCAGTGATAAGATGGGGGTGGGGGAAGAGATTTGAGGGCAGAGGACAGTAGAGAGTTGAAATGGTTAACTATTGGGTTGAAGTTGGAGAAGGAGGAAAGTGAGGTTAGGGCAGGGGTAATAGCCAAAGAAAGTACTAAGGGATGGGGGAACCGGAATTTTGGATAGAAAATCCATTTTAGGATGTTTTAAGGGGAATGTAGTGTCTAGAATGAAGAGTGTGATAGTTCTGCTATACTCTGCCCTGGTCAGACACACCTGGAGCAGCATGTCAGTACTGGGCATCACATTTTAGGATAAACATTGAGAGATTGCGTTTTGTCAAGTGGAGATTATTTAGGATTGTGAGTAGGTTGGAGATCTTTCCATATGTGTGGTTTAGAGAAGAAAGGGGAATGGTGGTGATAAGAGCTGCTTTTGCTGAGGTTGGTCAAGGTAACTGACTTGTCTCGCTTCACTCCAGGGGGAACAATTTAAGAGTAAGGGGTGGAAATTGCACAGATTGGCATTTAGGCTTGGTGAAAGGAAGAATTCCCTAAGAACTGGAATTATCCAGAAGTACAATGGGTTGCCTCAAAAGATAGTGCATTTTTCATCATTGGAGACATTTAAATGAGGGCTGAGTATTCTTCCAGTATATTGTAGAGGAAATTCCTGCTCAGGGAGGGGTGGGACTAGGAAACAGCATGCTATAGTAGAGAAGAGAACTGGATTTGGAGTCAAAGAACCTAATAAATACCAGAAAATCTGTGATCTTTGGATCGTTCTCTTTGCAAGTCACTTAAACTTTCTGAGCCTCAGTTTCCATATCTGTCAAAAAGTGAAAAGGTTGGACTATGTGTCTTCTAAAGTCCTGTCCAGCTCCCAACTTATGATACTCTGACCTATGATATCTTCTAGCTTGGAGAGTCTGTGATTCTGTACAATATGCCCATGACTTGATCAGCCTTGCCCAAACCCAGGTAAGTGAAATCTTCAGTGCCCTTAAGTGCCAATACACTTTGCTAAAGGGCTGTTGGTAATGCTAATGTCTAATTACCTCTGAATGGGAATAAGTAGAAAACTAATTACAAGGTACTTGTGAAGCATTAAGCCTTTGAGAGCTTTATTTTAGTGACTTGAAAAGACAGAGAAAAATCACAGCTGGTTTGGGACACCTGCTTATTTATTCTGTAAGGCATTTCATCTGCATAAAAGTAGCAAGTCAGCAAAAGAGAAGGATGGAGTTATGAAAGACATCAAGATACAGGGGTACAATGCCTCATGCTTTACTGAAACCAGCTCATCCTGGGTGGGAGAGCCGATTGTTAAATTTTCTGCGTAAGCATTTACACCTCAGAAATCAACAAATACAAACCAGGGCTTGATTTATTGTTTTGTTCATTGTCTAGACTCAAAGCGATGGAGAAAAGGCTAGTAATGAGGGTTAAATTTAAAAGTGTGTTGTGAGTACATTTCTCACCTTCCTGGAGAGATGATTGTGAAACATTTACCAGAACATCCCTGTTTACAGGTGTCTGGGGGAGGGGTTGCCCACTCTGGAGTCTTTTGACTACGGATTTGAATGTGAACTCTCTTAGTGTTCATTATTTTGTAAATAAAACTGTATTATTTTTTAATCCTTGTGATCCTGGGTATTTAAAAAGGGGCACTAGAGGCCTTGGGTAGTTAGGTGGTGCAGGGCATAGAGCACCGGGCCTAGAATCAGGAAGACCTCTTTTTATGAGTTCAAATCCAGCCCTCGACACTTCCTAGCTGTATGACCCTGGGTGAATAACTAAATTTTGTTTGCCTCAGTTTCCTCATCTGTAAAATAAGCTGGAGAAGGAAATGGCAAACCATTCTAGTATCTTTGCCAAGAAAATCTCATATGCGGTCACGAAGAGTCAGACGTGACAAAAAAAAAACTCAACTACAACTGGAAGCCTTGAGTAGGGTAGAGGCATGCTGGATATTGATACTCCCAGGTTCTACTTAGTGGAAATAAGAAGCTAGACAAGTGCAATGACCTCAAGCACTTTTATATCAGGATGGATCCTCTGATGTATATTTATTTGAGGAATTATTTATTTAGTCTACAGATGGCATATTGCTTATTTAACATATTTCAATAACTAATGAGATAGGTCTTTTGTAATAACTTGAAGAGCCCAAGCCCGTGGGGTAGGATTTAGTTCATCCTTCCTATTTTATAGTCGAAGAAATTGAGGATCAGACAAAAGCAATTTGCTTAAGGTCAAAGAGCTAATTAGAGGAAGTCCTGGCTTCTTGAGTTCTAATTCAGAGCCCATTATATACCATGTGATGCTACCAGTCAAAGGATATGTAAAAATGTGATGTGTAAAAATTCAAAAATTTGAATCCCAGCCTTGCAGTATGACCTTGGATAAATCATTTAATCTTTGTGTACCTCCATTTCCTCATCTGGAACATGAAGTTAGCAGCACTTTCACTTCCCATCTCACTGGGTAATTGTGAAGAAAACACTTTGTAAAGTACTTTCAAATGCTAGGGGGCTCTCCAGTGGTTGTGTTTGTCCTGCATTTTCGAAGAGGACCATGACATCAGGGAAATGATGACATGACTTGCAGTTGACTTTGATTTGAGGGAGGGCTTTGCAAGGTCACCTTCTCCTCTGGGCTCTCCAGTGGAGAGAGTACTAGACTTGGAATCAGGAAGACCTGAATTCAAATCCAGCCTCTGACACTTAACTGTATAATCCTGAGCTAGCCACTTAACTTCTGTTTGCCTCAGTTTTCTGATCTGGAAAATGGGATAATAATAGCACCTACCTCCTATAGTTGTGCAGATAAAATGAGATAATAAAGTATAACACTTTAAAACCTTGAAGCATTGGATAAATCTAGCTGTTTTGATGAAGGTCTTGATTATAATGTTATTTTTTCTTGTCAACAATCCTGATGAGGATTTGGGAGTCAGAGCGAACTTGGCCAGGGTTTGCTGTGAGACTGTTCAGATTAGGAAATGCTTTACCATCTTGCCCTTGACAGCTCCGCTTTCCACAATAAACAGCACCACACTTCTCAACACCAAAGGGAGCCACATAGAGATTGTGATTTTCCATTCACCCTTTTGCGTGTGGGTTCTGAAGACATAATAGAAGCCTAAACTTTGATGTTAGAAAAATTTGTTTCCTTTGGCTATTATATTGTTTCCCAGCTCCAGGAAAGCAAGAGAAATTAATGGTAGGGACCTCACAGCAGAAATTTGGGAGACATTATATTTTGGGGGAAATTTGGTAGGAATGGCCAGGGTTGTTTTCCTCTGTTGTATATCACTGTACTTTGGAACATCATTCTTCCTTAGGCACCTAGCATGAGATGTTGGATGTAATAAGCATTCAATAAATAATAACTCATATTTATATATTATTTATATTTATTTTAATATCAATTTACATATATAAATTATAATTATGTTTTATATACAATATTAATTACAAATATTATGTTAATAATATTTATATATTAATAGAGGGATATGTTCTGAAATGCCCCACTCCACATCTACTAGAGAAACTTCCATTTCTGCCTTTGTGGAGAGTGAGAAGATGGCTCTGACTGGGAGATCACTCTACTCTCCTATCGTCAAGAGAGTTAGAAACATATCTGGGTCATAGGAGCAACAAGATGGAGGCCTAGACACTTTCTTCTGTCCTCATGACTGCTCAGACTCTTAGAAGGTAGGAATTATGCCAAAGAGATAGAGCAGTTTCAGCTATTTGTGTGACCTAAGACACCAAGAAACCTAACAAGATTAGGCTAATGCAATAACATTGCCTAATGTAATAACAGCAGAGAAGGCTAACCTCTAATTTCCACAGTAATGTCCTCTCCCATCACGCTTTGACAGGGCTATACAAGCCAATCCATGAGCCTACAACAGAGCTCCACTCTCCCCACACCTCCCTTCCCTATGATACAGAAAGCCAGAAGCCAGAAGATTGCTCTAGCTGGGAAAACAGTACAGCAGCATTTTGTGCTGCAATAGCAGAGAAATGAGAAACAGAAGGAACTAGGGCAGGATGCCTGCCTGTGTGGGGCTTCATCACAGTTGAAGCAAAGGGGACTGACATCCAACCACAGTCAGTTCTTCCCTCACAGAAGTCACTTGGAGCAGTGACTAAAGTTGATGAAATGTGAATTGCACAGCATGAAAGGAAGCTGAGAAAGCTTTGAGGTCTAACTCCTGGGGAAATTGCCATCAAAGAGGAAGGAGTCAGAAAGTGAGCAGCAGAGGAAAACAGGCTGAAATTGCTAAAGGTCTTAGGAGAAGGAAAATTAGTTTAAAGACTATGGTCACAACTAGGTGAACCAAGAAGGAAAATATTAATAACAGAGGGGAACATAGCCTCCAGATCCTCTAAGTGAATCTAGACATCTGTGAATAAATATTGTAAGATAAAAGAAGATAAATTAATACCTGATGAGGCAGAGGACCATGTGGATTCTCAGGAGAGCAGGGAACCACAGCAAGAGATTTCCAAATGACTTAATAGGGAAATCAGAATTAGGAAAACAGAATTTATGGTCTTTACAGAGGAAATAATCAAGAAGTAGAAAAACTTGAATCCACTGTGGCAAACCCCACCAAAGAAACAAAAGAGAGAACAACTGATTGGGAATGCAAATACATAAAGGTGAAGGATGACAAGGAAGAAAAGAAGCAAACAGCAATAATACATACATACACACACACATATATATATATATATATATATATATATATATATATATATATATATATATTTCAGTTTTGCTGGGTAGGTGATTCTTGGTTTTAATCCTAGCTCCATTAACCTCTGGAATACCATATTCCAAGCCCTTTGATCCCTTAATGCAGAAGCTGCTAGATCTTGTGTTATCCTGACTGTGTTTCCACAGTGCTCAAATTGTTTCTTTCTGGCTGCTTGCAGTATTTTCTCCTTGATCTGGGAACTCTGGAATTTGGCAACAATGTTCCTAGTTTTCTTTTTGGAATCTTTTCCAGGAGGTGATCGGTGCATTCTTTCAATTTCTATTTTACCCTCTGGCTGTAGAAAATCAGGGTTCTCCTTGATAATTTCTTGAAAGATGATATCTAGGCTCTTTTTTGATCATGACTTTCAGGTAGTCCAATAATTTTTAAATTATCTCTCCTGGATCTATTATCCAGGTCAGTGGTTTTTCCAATGAGATATTTCACATTGTCTTACACTTTTTTATTCCTTTGGTTCTGTTTTATAATATCTTGATTTTTCATAAAGTCACTAGCTTCCACCTGTTCCAGTCTAATTTTTCAGGTAGTATTTTCTTCAGTGGTCTTTTGGACCTCCTTTTCCATTTGGCTAATTCTGCCTTTCAAGGTAATCTTCTTCTCCTCATTGCCTTTTTGGAGCTCTTTTGCCATTTGAGTTAGTCTATTTTTTAAGGTGTTATTTTCTTCAGTATTTTTTTTGGGTCTCCTTTAGCAAGTCATTGACTTGTTTTTTGTGGTTTTCTCACATCACTCTCATTTCTTTTCCCAATTTTTCCTCCACTTCTCTTACTTGCTTTTCCCAATCCTTTTTGAGCTCTTCCATGGCCTGAGACCAGTTCATGTTTTTCTTGGAGGCTTTTGATGTAGGCTCTTTGACTTTGTTGACTTCTTCTGGCTGTATGTTTCAGTCTTCTTTGTCCCCAAAGAAAGATTCCAAAGTCTGAGTCTGAATCTGAGTCAGGTTTCACTGCCTGGCCATGTTCCCAGCCAACGACTTGACCCTTGAGTTTTTCTTCGGGGTATGAGTGCTTGTAGAGTATAGAGTACTTTGTCCCAAGCTTGAAGGGCTGCACTGTTGTTTTCAGAGCTTTTTCTTCACAGCAAGCTGTGCCGTTCAAGTGCTCCTCCTCCCCCAAGAACTGCCAACCCAGACCGCAACTCAGATCTGAGCAGGCTCTGCACCCCCCCCCCCCCCCCGGGATCCGCCACTTAATTCCTCCTACCATGTGGGCCTGGGGCGGGAATCAACTGCAGCTGTAGTTCTGTAGCTGCACCACCTCCGCTGCCCCCGGGGCAGTGGCCAAACTGAGAACTCCTTTCACTCTGTCCCTGCAGTTTTTTCCCACTAACCTTCTTTGTTGTCTTTGGCATTTGTGGGTTGAGAATTCTGGTAACTGCCAAAGCTCACTGATTCAGGGTGCTAGGGCCTGTTCTGCCCAGCTTTCAGTCTGGTTGGTCCAGGAGCAGCCCACACTGGGCTCTGCTCCACTCTTCTCCCAGCTCCGTGTGATAGACCTTACCCAGCGACCATACAGGCTGTCCTGGGCTGGAGCCCTGCTTCCCTCTGCTATTTCGTGGGTTCTGCTGTTCTAGAATTTGTTCAGAGACATTTTTATAGGTGTTTGGAGGGTCCTGGGGGGAGAGCTTTAGGCCAGTCCCTGCTTGCCAGCTGCCATCTTGGCTCCATCCCTCCCCCCCGCCCAGTAATAATATTTTAAAAAATAATCTCTATACAAGCAAAGAATATTGATTTTTATGATAGAATTTATAGACAAAACTGAAGACCTGTAGTTCTTCCAGAAGAATATGACAAGTCAAAAACCCTGAACATCATAATATACGAAATAATAGAAGAAAACTGCCAGAACTTCTGCCCAGAACACAGAAAAGAAACTGTCAATTGAAAGAATCCAGAGACTGTTTCCAGAATGAAAAAATGTGCATAGTAGGTGTTTAATACATGTTTATTGATATACAATTGTATTTGCTGCAAATTCCAAGACACATAGTGATTCAATATAATAGATTTCATGGCAAATGGGAGAAATTGATCATAGAGAGGACAAAGGGTAGGGATAAACTTTTAGTCAGGGACATAGGAAAATTCCTATCAAGAAGAAAGATTTCTATCTTCTTTCCCATTCTACCTTCAGGAATTGTTATTTCTAAGAATGATGTACAACATAAAAAGAAGGTTGGGGTATGATATCTATAAGCAATAATATAAAAATTATTTAGAAAAGGGAATTCCAAATAGGTATTTGAAAAGCTATGAGGCATCTTATGACTGAAGAAGCAATAAATAAGTAGATGAGTAATCAAAGTATAAAATTCTATAATAGAAAAGGAAGACAAATAATGAAGAGAATAAAAAAAGTTCAGAAAATTAAATAAGAAACTAACAAACAAAACAAATTAAAGGGAAGGAAAGGAGGGTCTTATTTATCTTCCTAACTAAAAGAGTGGAAGAATTATGTATCTAGTTAAAAGAAACAAAGGAAAAAGAATTAATAAACTAATCAGAATTCTGAAACTATGGAAAAGTGGAACAGTAGGGGATGGATAAGGGTAAAGGGAAGAGAATTGGTGGGAATAAAGTTACCTTAAAGTATATTAAGTTAACATAACAAAAGAGAAAAAGTACTGTCCTTACAGTGGAAAAGCAAAAATAAAATTCCTTTTTTGGGAAAAAAAAACTCATATTAAAGTCAAATGGAGGAAAAATATAACTCACAAATTTGAATGTTAATGGATCAAATAATCCAAAAAATCCAATAAATCTTACTCACAAATTTAAATGTTAATGGATCAAATAATCCAATAAGATGAAAAAAAATAGTTACAGATAGGATTAAGAAAATAAAACCCCGCAATCCATTACTTTCAAAAAATACTCATACAACTCTCCCCTGCCCCCAAAATACACAGAATAAAAATTAGGTCCTGGAACAAAATTATGCGTCAGGTGAATCACCAAAAAGGCAGGAATTAAAATCATAATATTAAACAAAGCAAAACCAAACATTTATAAACAAAGAGATAAACAAGGAAATCACATTATTCTGGAACCATAGACAATAAATGGAAATCAATATTAAATTTATATGCTCCAAATGCCTTAGTATCAAACTTCATAAAGGAAAAGTTAACTGAGTTACAAGAAGACATAGACAGTAACACAATAGTGGCATGAGATTTTAATACCCTTCTCTCAGTTCAGGACAATTTGAGAAAACACAAAGACAAACAAAAGGAAAATATAGAATTGGACAAATTGCTGGGGAATATAGAGCTAAAAAACTTATGGTGTCTTCTAAATGGAACTGCTAATAATATATATTTTAGTACCACATGGAAATGCTGCAAGGTTGATAGAAATACAGTTTAGGTGCTTCATTCAATCCCTCATAATACCTGTTCATCTAGGGAATCCCCAAAGGCAGAGTAAGGAAGAGAATTCCTTGCTTGATTGTGCCATGTCATAGTAGTTCTTCTTTACTCTCTGCTCTGATGTGGTTAGGGACCTTGTTCCTGTCCTGACTGCTTTACCACTGCTTGCTCAGTTATGGAGTTGGATGGAGATTCAATCGGTCTTGTCTTCTATATGCCATCAAAATGTAAAATATCTCTGAGGGGGAATGGTTAGTGGGGAGCCATGGTGTGGGGAGGAATTCTCCCCATGGCTCATTCCTAGGCATCCCCATCTCTAGCTTTCCTCTTTCAAAAGTCCTGTTCTCAGAGGCATCCATGCATTGTGTGTTTGTATCTAGGAACAAAATAAAGCTCCAAGACTCTTTGCCAGGTTTTCTAAGGAAAATGTAGCTTAGGAAGAGGGAATGAAAACCAGTCCTCCAGCCACAAGTGGGTTTCAGAAGATGAAAAGGTAAAGTAGGAAGTAGGGGGGCATTTTCTGAAGCCTGGTTTCATTGCAGACTGCTCTCAGGGGAGTAGCGGGAGCAAAGGCTTGAAAGACAGTTGGGAGATATTGTGAAGGGCTTTGACTCCCAGACTAAGGAGTTTCAGCTTCACCCAGTAGGCAATAAGGAGTCATTGCAAGTCCTTGAAGGCAATACTCTGAACCCACCATATTGTTATCATCTCAGGGACAGGCAGGCAGAATTTTTTTATGTATCTGAACTCTGACACTTGACCAGAGGTGTTTCAATGGAGAATCCCAGCCTAGATGAGGAAGCCTCTATGTTCCCCATGGTTTGTGCTGACCTGGGAGTGTCAGGGAATAACATTAAAAGGAATATGAATCTGGGGACTTCCCGGATAAAGCAACAGAGTTTTCTTTTTGTGTTTTTGTTGCCCTAACTCAGAACTCAGTTGTCAAACAGTTCTACAGATTAAAGCCAGTGCATTGACAAAATTTTCAGGGGGTAATCCCTTTTGGTACAGAGGTAATGACACATGGGGAAAAGAGAATAAAGTCTTTTGTTGAATCTCACCAGTTCACTGGAAATTCTTGTTATAGATGAAAAAGTTCAAAGGTTTAGTCTTTACTGCAGCCCTCCTGTGTTATGGAGTTCTTTCTAGATTGATTTGCAATTGTCTGAAGTAACAGATATACATATCTGCAACAAGTAACATTCTTAGGACAGCTCTGAAGTAGTTCTTCCTTCCATATCTGCTCAGGTTCCAAGAGCACATAGGAAGGCTTAATACAAACAATACAATTTAATACATCCTTCTAACTCAAGCCTTATGGTTCTGATTTTCTTAATAGAGTTAGTAAGAAGAGCATCAAATTAAGAATGCATAATTCACCTGAAATTTCAGAGAATTTAAATTGTTACATCATGAGGGATTGAAATGGAAAATGAGTCTTTCTTTTTCTTAAAACTATCAGAAAGATACTTCAAATAAGAAAAAAATTCACCCTCTCTATAATTATTAATGCAATTTTACATGTAAAATTCTTAATCCAATATTGAAAATTGTGTTACATCTCCCATTAATTCCTCCCTTTTGAGGATATTATATCACATTAACATAATGAAAGAATGTTGTAGTATTGATCTCATATAAACTAAATACCCTATCAATTATAAATCCTCATGGTCTCTGTTATTTGTAAGTCAAAGGACAATTTAAAGTGATTCTTCATATAGTAGTGCTATACTAGTCAAAATTCAATCAGAAGTCACCAATAGGGTTTATCTCTTATGTCTTTATTAAAATGAGAAAATGAGGCATCATTGTTGACTTGCTCTTATCAATGGAATTTGCTATGTGAGGAGAAAGAGAGAGACATGGCAGTTTCAATACTGTTCATTAGTTCTGTTGATTTCAGGTATGTCATAGGCAGCCAGTTGTATGACAAGATATCACACCCAGGCTCAGAATTAGCCAGGTGGAAAAATGTCTTGCATGGAAAACTGAGTCATGGGAGTCTTACTTTAGTCTTCTTAAAATTGCCTCTCACCTAACTATTCCCCAGGAGAGCTGTCCACTAGTGAGAGTCCACAAATCCTGTTGAGCTGTTGACGTTTTCCTTGAATGATGGATTCTCAGCCTTATGAGAGGTCAGACATAGACCTGAAATCAAAACTTAAAAGTATATCAAATTAAAGTCCCACAAGATTCTGCCTTAAATAGCAAAACTTCTTTAATCATATGTTAGGGAAGGATATAACTATTATGTTCATGTGACAATAATTATTAAGAGTGTTGGTTCAAATTCACACAGTATTCATTAACAGGAAGACTTTTCATGTATTCAGTATAGCTGTTTGAGGCAAAATTCACCACATGCACATATGTCCTAAAGCATATCTAAATAAATATGACAAGTTTTAATATTTTAATTAATAATTAATATTAATTATAGAAATATTAAAATAAATAACACTATATAGAATAATTAATAATTAATGCAGCTTCCCCCTTGGTCTGCCCTGCAGATAAGATAAAAGAAGGGGAATGCTAGACTTAATTTAGGCCATCTTAGGTGGCCTTCAAAGTACAGCTTGCCAATAAGAGTTTTATCATCTAGAAAAAGCTTTAGCCCAGGAGTGAGTTGAAGGGAGACTTTATAGTGACTAGACTTAGGCATACATATGAAAGCAAGGTGTGGATGTTGAGGGCAACTACCCCAGGAAATGATGGAGAGGCAAGCTGGTTGAATGTTGGATGAGTTGGATAAGCAGCAGAAATATTACATTCTGGAGTTTTACATAAATACAGTAAACACTAGTTTATACACACTGAATAGTTGGTTCAAAAATCTAACATTACTACATACTAATACTGAGGCAGTGGATAGAGTTCTGAGCCTGGAGTCAGGAAGACCTGAGTTCAAATCCAGCCTCTAACACTTCCTAGCTCTATGACCCTGAGCAAGTCATTTAACCTTGTTTTCCTCAGTTTCATCATTCATAAAATGAGCTGGAGAAAGATGGCAAACCACTCTAGTATCTTGCCAAGAAAACCCCAATGAAATGTAAATTAAACAACAGTACTTTTAACTGACATATGCTAGATAACTTATACAAATCCTTTGACTTTAAAAACAACAAACACATGTTCTATCAATTTCACTGCCTCTTTGATAGTGAAGCAGATTGTTCTCCATAGAAGTATCAGGTCTTGTTTTATAAATTTGTATTTTGGAAAATGTAAGATTATACTTCCTAGTGATAAAAATTTGTTTTCTATTGTAAGCTTCCTAATTTCATTCTTTTTATTTTTGCCAAGAAAATCCCAAATGAGGTGATGAAGAGTCAGACATGACTGAACAACAAAAATGTCTGGGAGAGGTCCCTGTTCCTTAAATTGCAGCATTTAAGTTTCACAGTATGTTATCAGCAGAGCTGGTAAGATCTTCTAACTTAGCACAAGTACAAGTGCTAAGGAACCTCACAAAGTTCTCTTAAGAGGATTTTGCTATGCTTTTCTCCTAACACTAAGTCATTTATCATTTTGATTATTTACTTAACTTAAAACAAAACATACCTCATTAAAATTAATAGGTTTTCAAATAATTTTGTCACATTCTATAACAGATACATTTATGATCTAACAGCTTTCAGATCAAAAGAGGAAGTAACTTGTCTTAACAGCTTTTCTCAGATTTTACAAGAGAAAAATTTGTATACCCAATATATATTTAAAACATGAAATTTGTTACTAGTCAATGACAATAATTCAATGGAATGCATTTTAAAATTCTGTTACAGGAAAAATTATCTATCTTAATTCCTTTGGTATTTTATTAATCACATCCAAATTCTCTTCCTCCTTCCCTCCTCCTCTTCCTTCTCTCCTCATTGAGAAGGCAAGCAATTTGATACAGGTTATACATGTGCAGTCATGTAAAACATATTTCTCTATTAATTGTGTTGTGAAAGAAAACACAGACCAAAAAACAAAACAAAAAGCAAAAAAGAGTATACTTTGATCTGCATTCAGACTCCATTAGTTTTTTCTTTGAAGATGGATAATACGTTTCATCATAAGTCCTCTAACTTCTTATTAAATCAAAAAAGCATTAATTAATTAATTAAAGCAAATGATAATTTATTATTACCATTTTCCAAAGATTGTTAACACATTCATTTTAATAACTCGATAAGGAAGTGACCTCTCTAATAGCACTTTACAATATTTTAGAAAAATTTCACATAATAGTATGTCTTTAAAAGCATATCCTCTTAATTGAAAATGAATTCGCATTTCTAATCATATATCTAATATTCTTGTAAATTCCACAATACAAGAAAAACTAGAAGTCTAAAGAATATCATGTTTGTTTGTTTTTTAAACATAATGCCAAACTTCTCAAGTAAAATTTCATCTATTCCCTTAGATAAAATCTTGATTTATTGTTCTTAGAAAATCATCCATGTCATTATCTTTGATATGTTATTTGATCCAAAACTCAGTAACAATAATCGGCATTTATACAGTGCTCACTATGCTAAGCATTGCAGAACCATTTAATTCTTCCAACAGCCTTGGAAAGAAGGTGCTATTATTTATTAACCCCTTTATATATAAAAAAGACTGATTAAATTCTCTGACATACTAGAATTATAATGCACCATCAGAGTGAAATTTTGACAAGATCAAAGCCAGATTTATAATCTCTAATGATACTATTTAAATCTCAATTTTTCCAAAGCCAACTGTTTTCAGCTAATTTAAGCTGCAATTTTTCAAAATTCAATATTTTAAATGTATATTACAAAATTTTTAACCCCACAAACTGAGAAGTGATGTTGAGACTCGATTGCTGAGATGTGATGAACACTATAATTTCACATCGGGCCTAATTAAAATAATTAAATGTAAATTAAACAGCAGTACTTTTAAGTGACATATGCTAGATAACTTATACAAATCCTTTGACTTTTAAAAAAACAAGCAGCTGTTCTATCAATTTCACTGCCTCTTTGATAGTGAAGCAGATTGTTCTCCCTAGAAATACTGGGTCTTGTTTTAGGAATCTGTATTTTGGAAAATGTAAGATTATACTTTCAAGTGACAAAATTTGTTTTCTATTGTAAGTTTCCTAATTTTATTCTTTAAAACATTTATTTGTCTTGGTACCCAAGGTAAGGAGGCAAGGAATACCCTGAAATAATTTGTTAAAAAATTTTTTTGGTTTCTCAAAACTTCTGTATATAAATACTAATATTTATAAATAATATGCTTTTAATTTGGTATTAATTTGATGTAGGCAAACAGACAGTTAATTGGTTACTATAGTCTCCTTTGGTACTATATTCTTGCTTAATTCTACCTTCAATAATTCTTACCTTAACTTATTATAGACTTATTTCTATTGAAATGCATTTTTGAACTAATTTCACTTCCATTGTGCTGAAATGCACGAATTTATAACATTTCTAATTTACCTAAACAATTAATTTTAAATGCAGTGGTATTATTAAATTTTACTTACTTTTCAGTTGCTTCCGTTTTTAAAACAAGCTTTCTTCTTGTTGTGGTGTTTCTGCAAACTGTGAGAATTTACTATTTCCGGTTTGCTTTTCCCCAATCACTAAAGTCACCTTCCCTTTTTACGCTAAAACAAACTAGTCACTCTCCAGGGAAAGAGTGATAAAGGCGAATTTTACAGAAGTAGTCAAACCATAATTTGGAGACTTATAATAGAGGAAACAACCTTTGGTCTCTAATTAATTTATAATGGTACTTATTTTTCTGAAGTTGGGAACAAAGATAACTGCCTTCTTATTCATGTCTCTTGTCTGCCCCTACTTCCCTCCCCAGCTTGGCCAAAGCCAGAAAGGCAGAGAGGGAAATTTTTTTGAAGGCTTTTTAAAGTTCTTTTTTTATCTATTTATTTTTTTAAATTTATTTTTTATTTTTAGCTTACAACACTCAGTTCCACAAGTTTTTGAGTTCCAAATTTTCTCCCCCTCCCTCTCCTCTTTCTTCCCCCACTCCAAGATAGCATGCAATCCAATATAGGTTCTACATATATCTTTACATTAAACTTATTTACACAATAGTCAAGTTGTAAAGAAGAATTATAACCAATGGAATGAACCATGAGAAAGAAGAAACAAAACCAAAAAAGAAGAAAAAAAAGAGAGGAAATAATTTGCCTCAATCTGCATTCAGACTCCGTAATTCTTTCTCTGGATGTGGATAGCTTTTTCCAACATGAGTCTTTTGGAGCTGTCTTAGAACCTTGTATTGCCGAGAAGAGCCAAGTCTATCTAAGTTAGTCATAAGAGATACCATGTGTCTGTAATAATGTATGATGTTCTCCTGGTTCTGCTCCCCTCACTCAGCATCAGATCATGTCTTTCCAGGTTATTATGAAGTCTGTCTGCTCCTCATATCTTATAGGGCTTTTTAAAATTCTGCAGAAAGCTTTTACTTTCTATACAGTTTTCCTTTGGTTTATTAGACCACAGGAAAAGGTTGGTTTAATTATCAAGACAGAAACATAGATAAACAGACATATACATGTACTTGCCTACAAGGTTTTTATTTTTTTATTTGTAATCAGTTTAATCAAAAAGTTTGTGTGCATGATTTAAAAAAAAAGTAGCCTTAAAGTTTTAGTTATTAGTAATTGAAAAATCCCTTCTTTGGGCCACATAAAATTTCATATAATTTGTCAGTTGAACCTTTTGACTCTAATACCAGTTTTCAAAGTTCCCCCTTAAGCACCTACTTGCATGGCAAAATATTCCTAACTCTCACTGAAAATGAGCTTTTGACCAATCCACAGACCGATTCACAGGAAAAAAAGAGGGAAAACAAAAAAAAAAATAAGACTTAAATTAGTGAGAGTCAAGTCTCTGTTAGCTGGTAGAGCTGTCTCTGACTTTCTAGACACTTTTCTGATTTGGGGACTGTGGGCTATCCCCTATCTCCCTTAAAGGGCCTTTCCAATGGGGTGCACTTAGTTTACCTTTAAAGGGGATTTTACCTCCCTTATACAGAGGATCTTCCCAAGGACATTTAGGGAAGGACTTTCTCCACCTGGGCTGTGGAGGTTCCCCATCTGGGAGCTTTAAGAGCATTTTCCCAGTAATTTAGAGGTTCCTACTTACCTTATCCTAGAAGAATTTGGGTTGAACACAATGAGGAGTTGTTGCAGCTATTGTGGGGGTGAAAGACCAACACAAGCCCAACAATAAGAATGCTGCCAGCACAGGTCTTTTGATCTGCTTTACTAAGGAAAGCAACGTTAAGGGGTTAACAATCTTATTTCAATCCAACATACAAATATCATTCACTTAGTTCAGGAGGAAAAGCCAGCAACCTGAACTTCAGAGTAAATACAAACAAGTTATAAACATACACAATAAATAGACCAGATCACAATTCATAGTTACCAAGAAACTATCAACATCTGGGTTGACAAGCCGGGAGGCTTTTAGAGCAGCTACCCAGATTCCCACACTAACACTCCTCCAGGAGTGAGATCCTCAAGGAAATAGCTCTGTTCTCTCTTTTTACACAGTCTTTGGGATGTCATCAAATGTCATCTGAGTGACCAGAACTCAGGCGCATACTATTGGCTCTGGTCTTAGCAACTCCCCTTAGGGCCCTGGGGTTTCATGCCTCGCTCAAACTAGCGAAGTAGTTTGCTAACCAGCCTGTGGCTTTGCACCTAGTAGTAAAAAGGTGTAGGCCTGGGGTTTAGCACCTAGTAAGACTCAATCAAAGACACATAATTAATTTAGCATTCTAAAACAATAAAAAAGTCCCAACTTAATATTACAGGAGTCTAATCTCCATTCTCTGGAGATATGTCCTTGGTGGTTGGAGTCCCTCACTCAGGCCTCATCTGGGCTCACCAGTTGTCACAACAAAAATCTATGAATAATAGAAATTGAGGCTCAAACTTCCCAGGATAATAATTCATCTGCAAGGTTAGCAGTTGCCAACAAATCAGGTCTACTGACTCCTCAGTAGTCAGAGACAAAGGAGTGATTTACAGAGCCGAGTTTTATAACAGAAAAAGAGGCATTGCAAATTACAGAAATCTTGAGAAACTTTTTTTGAACATACTCCAATTGGACAAGGCAGCTACTTTGACTAGTGTGTTTCTTTGGGCTTGTTGGAGGCATAATGGCAAGTTTCTACAATGTGACATTTATGAGACTGATTATTTAGAGTTTATGTTCATCATCCTGTCTGTGAAAGGGTTATTTTAGCTAGAAGGTCCTATAGCAGTATCATCTGCAGCTAATTTAAAGGTGGTACAGGAGTTAGGAGGACCTGAGTTCAAATCTAGCCTCAGATACTTACCAGCTGTGCCACCTTGGACAAGTCACTTAATCTTGTTTGCCTCAGTTTCATCATCTGTAAAATGAGATGGAGAAGGAAATGGTAAACTGCTGCAGTATCTTTACCAAGAAAACCTCAAAAGGAGTCATGAAGAGTCAGAAATGACTAAAAAACAACAACAAACTTACTTCTGGGAGCTGCAAAAAAAAAAAATAGGAAATTACAACCAAAGAGGAACTTATCCTTAGAAACTTAAGTTTTAACAAAAATCTTCTGATATCTAACTTAATCTCATAACTATTTTATATTTTATTTATTTATAATACATAGTATATACTTATTTATATAGTTATATATTATTTATGCTATATATTTATATGCTTAAATATATTTTAACATACTTAATTTTTAATATTTAATATATTTATGTAAAATATATTTAATATATATTTTAAATATATTTACAGTATATATTTATATATAGTACATATTTATTTATAACATATTTTATTTATTTATCTTACTTATGATTTTATTTCTATAGAGATCCGTGTGTCTTATCTAAATTTCAACTTAGCCTGTCAAAGTAATAATCATACTAGTATGTTGATCCCAACGAGTGGAGCCAGGTTGTAAAGGGCTTTGAATTTCAAACAGGATTTTATGTCTGATCTTGGAAGTGATAGGGAGCCACTGGAGTTTATTCAATCGAGGGGGGAGGTGACATAGATCTGTGCTTTAAGTGGACATTTTGACAGTTGAGTAGAGGATAGATTGGAATGGAGAGAGACTTGAGGCAGGGAGAAAGAATGACCAGCAGGTTATTGCCATAGTTCAGGCACAACGTGATCTGTGCCTGCTGGAGGGTAGTAGCAGTGTCAGAAGAGAAAATGGGGACATCTATGAGAGATGTGAACACCCAAACCAATGACATCATTGATCATTGAAGTATGGAAGTAATAATTATTATAATTATTCCTAAGAACAACTCTAGAGCTAGACAGAGCTGGACTTTGTAACAATTCTTTCTACTTATCATTTAGAGCCTGTCTTCTCTGTTTTTCCTTCTGGAATGAAAAGTGATGCATGGAGGTTGTGTTTTTGTATTTATTGCACACTAGGGTAATAGTTAACATTTGCTTCCGTATATTATGTACCTAATCTGTTTCACTGATCAATCTATTTCTTAACCAGTGGCAAAGAATTTTTTTAATAGTAACTGCTTTGTAATATAGTTTGAGATTTGGTACTGCTAGACTCTCTTTCTTCCTCTTTCTTTTCATTATTTCTCTAAAGATTCTTTACCTTTCCCCCCATTCATATTAATTTCATGATTATTTTTTCTAGTTCTATAAAGTAATACTTTGGTAGTTTGATTGGCATGGAAATTAAGGATGCATTGTTATTTTTATTATATTGGTTTATCTTGACCATAAACAACCAATATTTTTCTAATTATTTAGATCTATCTTTATTTCTCTTGAATATCTTGATATGTATGGAATTGATTAAGTAAGGATGCATTGTTATTTTCATTATATTGGCTTATCTTACCCATAAATAACCAATATTTTTCTAATTATTTAGATCTATCTTTATTTCTATTAAATAGTTTGGTATGGAATTGATAAAATAAGAATGTATTGTTAATTTTTATTGTGGTGGTTTGTCTTATTCATGAACAACTAAGAGTTTCCAATTACTCAGGTCTGTCTTGATTTCTTTTGACAGTTGTTTATAGTTGTATGTATATAGTTCTTGTTTATTTCTTGGAAGGTGGACTCGCATGCATTTGATACATTCCATAGTGATTTAAAATGGAATTTCTCTTTTCATCTCTTCTTGCTGAATTTTATTGGTACTGTATAGAAATGTGGCTAATTTTTGTGGATTTCTTTTATATCCTGCAACTTTGCAGAGCATAAAGTTATTAATAATAGGAATTAATTCTATAATAAAGTTAATTATACATTATGTAAGTTAATTATATAATAAAGTTATTAATTATTTCAGTTAGTTTTTAGTCAACTCTTTAGGGTTCTTTATGTATACCATTATATCATTTGCAAAAAGGTAAAATTTTATTTCTTCTTTACATACCGGGAGGAAGGCAGGGGCAAGAGGGGATAATTCCCTCCTAGAAGCCTCAGCCTCAGGGAGCAGCTCCAAGCTCCATGTGTTAACAGGATTGACTGGGGCTCCAGGGGTGGGGACCCTGTGGTCTCGAGGCCACATGTGACTCTCTAGGTCCTCAAGTACAGCCTTTTCATTGAATCCAGATTTCACAGAACAAATCCCTTTAATAAAAGGATCAGTTCTGTAAAACTTGGACTCGGTCAAAAGGCAGCACCTGGACCTAGAAGACCACATGTGGCCCCCACCTCTGGGCAGACTATCCTGGGATGTAGGTCCCTGTGTATGGGGAAGTTTAAGGGCTCTTTCCCTCCACCTGCTCTAAAGGAGAAGGGCCTGGCAGGGAGTTTGGGCAAGTCACTTCTCTTGCCTGAGCCTCAATTTCCCCATTTGTAAAATGGGAGGGCTGGACTAGATGTGACATTCCTTTTAGCTTTAATATCCTAGGATTCCACTTCTGCTATCCCAGGGGAGCTTCTCATAGGAAAAGATGTCTGGGTCAGAGGAAGGACCATTCTCCCTTCCTCTCTATTCCTAGCCCAGCCCTTCTGCAAGGTTCAGTTGAGGCCAGGCACACTCCACTAGGACTCATTTTCCTGTGTCCTGTGTTTAGTGAGCTCTAGGGGTCCTCTTCTTGTTTGTCTGACCCCAGATTGACACCTGCTTAAGCTCTGAGCAGTCCCTCCCTGCATAGGTGGAGTTTATAGGTTTTGGGACTCCTTTTCCCCTAGGGAAATGTTCTTTGCTGAGGAAGCAGAGAGGAAACCATTAGCCCAAGGTTGGAGGAAAGAGATTAGGATTTTTGCCCAAAAAAGTGAAGGGAGAAAGGGGCACAGTGAGGCTCCCACACCTTATTGGCTTCTGCAGAACTAGAACCAAGAACCTAAGCCTAACTCTGACTTCAACAGTTGCCTCAAAACCACCAGGAAGGAAGAAGAACTAAGGAAGGAACAAAGACTTGATTGGGGAAGCAAAGGGAGTGGAGGGAGCAGGGACGCTGAGCTCAGAGGAAACGGGTGGGAAAATTCATGACAAGGGCCAGAATTTTTCAGCTTGCAAGCCTTGGAAGTTTCCAGAGTGTGTGGTTGTTGCTTGGCCAGTTTCCCACCCCAGGCCTGTCCATAGGGAAGCCTCTGGAAGGGTTGGTGAGGTGGGAAAATGGAACATATTTGTCCTGGGGTGCATGCTTCCAGATAAATGCGAGTGATTGAGGAGACAGGAAGGTCCACTGGGTCTGTCTTACAGTAGGGAGAAGCAATTCCTGGATAACATCACTTACACTGTCTCTAAAACTCATCTTCATCATCAGATTGCTGCTTCTGCAACTAACCCCCTCCATCTTTTGCCAAATCACAGAAGGAGGGAATAGGCTGAAAACATTCAGAAAAAGGAGTCTATAAATAACAGAGGGTATTTGATCCCTAGATGGCACTGAACTTGGCTTTGGATCCATCTGAGAACACCTTTGCTTTGTACCCTGACTTGGCAGAACGATTGAGGCTGGGCCTTGAGAGAAGAGAATGTTGGGCGATGATTCTAATTGACTTTACACTGAGAGTGAGACACCGGGCTCGACCTTCTCTCAATCATAAAAGTAGCCCCCTACTCCTATGGACACATTGTTCTTCCATTTGGTGCAGGAAGAGAAAGGGGGCCTTGCCAAGGGTTGGGGGAACTGATGAGCACCAGCCCCAGGTGTGAGAAGAGAGGTAGATAGGGGCTTGGTTGAAGATGTTTCTAAAGACAAAGAAACAAAGAGAAAAAACTAGACAGAAAAATAAGATGCCTCTCAATTTTATATATCCCTTTTGGTTTGTTTGTTGCTACTGAGTCATAGTTGGGTTCGACTCCTGACCCCGTTTGAAGTTTTTCTTGGCAAAGATACCGGAATAATTTGCTCTATCCACTGTGCCACATACATGGTGTTTCCCTATATGGAAGAGGCTGAGGAGCCTGCTTTTACAAAGACACAGAATAGAAGGATCCTGCTCTTCAATATGTATTATATAGAATTATATAGAATGTCAATAGACATTCTATAGCTAATTCTGGTCTGCTAAACACTCAGTGAGGACAGCTGACTGATTGTGTAGCCAGAACTGGGATGAATTCAAAAGGCATTGATCAGACAGAGCATGGATCTGACTCTGGCTTTTTCCTGACTGTCTATGTTCCTGTATGAGAGGCAATGTTGTAATGGGGGAGGCTTTGGGCCCTCCTCATCAAGATAAACATGTGGCCTGTGAATATGGGCCTCTGTTTTTTTCTCTTTTTTGCATTTTTTTTCTCTCCTGTTTTAAGTAAAATAGATTGAAAACAGCTACAACCTTGTGAGTTCCAAAACTTTAGGGGAGTGAGCTGCTAGAGTCTGGAAGCTGGGAGTTGCTGGAAGTCAGCAGAGATGTGGGCTTATCCATCCACTGTCCATACTACATTTAGAAGTGAACTTGGTGGGGACACATTCTATGGAGAAACTGCTTTAGGTTTTACTCCACTCTCCTAATAGACCAAGGCAGTAGAGAGGAGAACATGCTCCCCAGGTGTTGAGGGGAATTTATGTACTTCTGTTCAGGCTATGTCTTTTGGGCAAATATCCCCTTGTGAAAACTGTGTGATGTTATTTGGTTAAATGGAACTGAGGTGTTAATTAAGGGCAATTAACAGTACAGAGGGGAGAAACACACAAGAAAGGAAGCTCAAACCAATGGCATTACAAAAGTTACCCTATTGACTCTCAGGGAGACTCCCTGACATGCAGGAAGAGAAATCTTTGGAAGAGAAATCCAGAGTCTTGTTACATTCATCTGTTTTCTTATAGTTCCTGGAAGTAAAAATCCTTAGAAAACCACAACTGGGCAGTTTGTGTAAGAACTTCAGGCCAAGGAGAGAAATACAAATAAGCAGTTACTGTGACCTAAATGGAGAAATCCCTTGGAGGTTTGCTATGATGGTCAAAGGAGTTTATGCTAAAAACTTGTTTATTGGCACCTTAGCTTAGTCATTTTTCAGTTGTGACACAATTTGGGGTTTTCTTGTTAAAGATACTGGAGTGGTTTGCCATTTTCTTCTCCAGCTCATTTGACAGATGAGAAAACTGAGGCAAACTGAGTTAAGTGACTTGCCCAGGGTCACACAGCTAATAAGGGTCTGAGGCCAGATTTGACATCAGGAAGATGAATCTTCTTAACTCTAGGACCAGCACTCTATCCACTGTGCCACATAGCTGCCCATAATGGCTCCTCAAGTATTATACAATTACTCACTTAGATTACAAATATATTTTTCCTCTGTGACAAGAAGCATGGGAATTTTTGAGGCATTAAAGCTTTTTTTCTGTAGTGATTTGCAACTGTCATGATCATGCACATAATTTTGGTATTTAGGCAGCAGTTGCTTCAAACTCTGACTACTTCTGACAAAGGGCAATGTATTCCTGCAGTTTCTCAACCTGTCATCAAATTGTTTCCAAACTGTTACAAGGGTTTGACATTTATTTTACAATTAGTTTCATAATTTTACATGTAAAGTTTTCATGATTAGAGGGAGAATCAAATTTTGTATTTTTTAGTTTTATAATACAAATTTTAATTTGGGTCTTTTTTGGGCAAACAGTTATCATTTTAGTTATTTAAGCACTTACTGAATAAGTATAAAAATGTATTATGAGTAGTATATGCAGTTATCCTGGGGGTTCACAAGACATTTTGTTGTTGTTGAAAGGGAGCAAAAATATTGGGAACCAATTTTTTTTTTACTACTTTTATTATTCTTCTTTATGCATTCTATGTTCCAGTCAAACTGTACTACTTGCTGTTCCTTTTATACAAGATTGTATTTCCTACCTCTGTACCTTTGAACAAGTCATTTTGCATCCCTTGAACACTCTCCTTATCTATGCCACTTGGAATCCCTACATTGCTTCAAGATATCTCAAAAAACCACCCTTTACAGGAGGCCTGGTTAGTGCTCTTTTCTCCTCTGAAATGACTTTCCCCCTGTTTGTAACATAGCTTTTTGACCAGATCTGTAATTTCATTGGCCTAAGAAGTTCTTTTACTTTACTAATAATCCAGGTTGGAACCCTCTCTGCAGTTTATAGTAATAGGGAGCTGCCTGGTCTACTGAGAGATTAAGTAACTTGCCCAGGGTTACACAGTCTGTATGTAACCACAACAATTAGAACAATACATAGTGGGTAAAGCTTTGGGTGTGGAGTCAAGAGGTTGTTATTGTGTCATTTCAGTGACCCCATTTGGGGTTTTCTTGGCAAAGATACCAGAGTGGTTTGTCATTCTCTTCTCCAGCTTATTTTACAGATGAGGAACTGAAGCAAACAGGTTTAAGAGGCTTGCCCAGGGTCGCACAGCTAGTAAGTTTCTGAGGCTGGATTTGAACTCATGAAGATAAGTCTTCTTGATTCCAAGCCCAATGCTCTATCTGCTGCATCACCTAGCTACCCTGGAGTTGGCAGGACCTGAGTTCGAATTTGGCCCTAGATACTTACTGGCTATATGACCTTAGGCAAGTCAATTAACCTCTGCTTTACTCAGTTTCCTCAAATGTAAAATAGGGATAATAATAGCATCTACCTCCCAAGGTTGTTTTGAAGATAAAATAAGATAATAATTTGTAAAGTGCTTATCACAGTTCCTGGCACATAGTAGGTACTACACAAATGCTGGAAGAAACCAATTATGCTGAAATATATATATTTATTTTATATTTATATCATATATTAGAAATTGGCATGCTCCAGGTTAAAGACTCCCTGCACTTGAGTATTGAACCATAAGCCCAAAAGCCTGATCACTTTTGCTCTATAAAGATCCTTTTATGTCCTCCTTTCACTACTCCTTCATTATTTAACTTCGAAGGAGGGGAATTTACATTCACCACTTGAATTTCATCACCACCCTAAATCTTATTTCTACCCTTATTTCTCTACTGAAAAAATCTCTCAAATTCCCTCAATTTCTATATCCAATGAGCTTTTCTTAGTCTGTATTCTTCTTGAAATTTCTGTAACAGTTGACACTGATGACCAACTGCTATTTCTTTTTATTCCATCCTTCATTTCTTTCCTTGATGTTTGTTTGTCTCTGCTAGTTATCATCCTATCTCTGTGACTGCTCCATCTCATCCTCTTACACTTCTTGAACTTCCTCACTCTAGCCCTCGGGTGTGGGTGTCTCTGAATGTTCTGTCCTTGGTCCCTTTCTCTGTAGTTTGATCCTGTATGATCTTACCAGCTCTAGTGGCTTCAATGATCATCCCTTTGTAAATAACTCCCATATCTGCACATCTAATTTCAATATATCCCTTGGTCTTCATATCCACCTTTTGCCTTTTGGATATCTCCACCTGAATGTCCTGCTGGGACCTCAAACACAATATATCCCAAATCAAATTTATCCACTTTGCCTTCAAACCTGTACCTCTTTCCAACTTTCCTGTTTCCATCCAGGCTTAACCCGTTGGGTTCATTGACTCTTTTCTCTCCCACATCTCACATCTTTTAGTTGTCAAATCTTGTCAACCAGTTTGTTTGTTTGTTTTTTAGTAATATGCATCTTACTTCTACTACCATCTTAGTTCAAGCTCTCATCATCTTCCCCCTACCACTGTTGTAAATGCCTCCTATTTTCTACCTCTAATCCAACCTTCACATAGCTCCAGAGAATAGTTCTGAGGCTCAGGTCTGACCATGTTACTCGCCTACTCAAAGTCCTTCTGTGGCTGCCAATAGCCTCTAGATTATGTGATAAAAGAAGTATAAAGTGTCAGGTCAGATGACCTGGGTTTGAATACTTGCTTGACCTTGGCCAAACTTCTGATTCACTCCAGATCTTAATTTTTTTATTAAACAAAGAAGGTAAGCAGTAAAGAGGCTAAAATGTTTAAGGTTGGAATTGGTAAAGGGCAATCATAGAAAGGATTTTCCTCCTGCGATTTTTTTTTTGCAGTGCTTTTTCTTGAATAGTGGATTACAGGATCTATACACATAAGCATTCATGAACACATGCAGAGACACATGGTGAATTGAAATATGTGCTTGAATCCTATTCTTACTATCACCCTCCTAGCCCCTTTCCCCTTAACTTGAGTATAGGAACCAAGCACAAACTAGGAAGTCTAAGGGGAGAGATTTAGTGTCTCTTCAGGAGAATCCAAGATAATCAGTCCATAGTAAAGTGTAGAGGCTTCCTTCTCATTTTCACCTTCCCCCTCCTAAGTCTTCCTACAGTATGATATACAAATCTCCTCTTGCTTTATGGACTACAGATATCTGCACAAAATGATTTTTACATAATGCAAATTTGTCCTTACCTGCCCACTTCACTTAGCCTAAGTAACAAAGGCACACAGAAAATAATGCCTTTATGTAAGTCATAAAATATACTAAAATGCAAACATATTCAATACTATACCATGATAATAAAATTATGAAATGAAAAGTAAAGTTAATGATAAGGTATGTGCAGGTACTGTATAGTGAGGTTAATATAGGTGTGCAGTATATTGCTGCTTTTCTACCCACTGCACCTAGCCTTTATCACTAGTTGGAGGCATAATTTTTTAATGAAACTATCAAGTGATGTTTGGACAGTGGCTCCTTTTTTTTTCTTTATATAGGTGAAGATAGCAAGAAATATTGTCCTCAACAAGTCTTTGAATTTTAAAAAAAATCTTGAAGTATTTGGATCCATCTTATACAAGAAAAAAAAAATTCACTCAGATAATGAAATGTTTCTGCCAATTATTTTGTTGCAAACCTTTTTGGTTCAACCTCAGACTCAAAGCATCCCTTTCTTCTTTTGTCATCTTTGCATCCAGCAGCTCAATCAAATCTTCATTCCACTGTTCTTCTCCGTGACACTCAATCAACTCCCCTACTCATTCTCATCTACTTCTAGCTACAATTCTTGTGCTAAGTTTACAATCTTGTTACTCAACTTCTTTGAACATTTTGTCTTTGTCAAATCCATGAAAACTGGGAATGAACAGCAGGCATACTTTTGCCACCGCTTCCACCCCAAACTCTCTTTATATACGTTTCTGTTACATTTTTCCATGTCTAAGCAATATTCTGGATTGCATGGTAAATATTGTAGGACTTCCAGAAATCTCTCAATGTCAAGTCCTGATTTGCATTCAAAGCTGCAATTGCCTGAGCAAATGTAGTGTGTAAATAATACGCTTGAAATTTGCAATCACTCCCTGATCCATAGGTTATAATAATGAGGTAGTGTTAAGGGGAAGGTAGACTACTTTTACATTTTCATTAAAATCTTCCAGATGGGGAGGGTGACCTGGGGCATTATCCAAAGTAAGTAGAATCTTGAAAGGAATGCTATTATCATTACAAAAATTGTTCAAAGATGATAAGGGCTATCCATGTCCTAGGGTTAGCAAAATAATGTACAAGTAGTGTTGCCTTGCTGATTCCTTTCAATGCTCTGGAATTTTCTGAGTGGTGCACAAGGACAGGTTTTAATTTGCAAATCCCAGATGTATTCCCTGTAAGCAGAAGAGTAACTCTTTTTTCCAAGCTTTATGCCCCATCATGGTTTTTTCCTTCACCAAGATGTAGGTTTGAGATAGCATTCTTCAATAAAATAGGCCAGTTTCTAAAGATTTGTTCCAGCAAGTAGGGATCTTCAGTTGCTATTTTTTTCAGGAACTCTGGGAACTTCTTTACTCCTTCACTATCTACATTGGCACTACTCCTGACACTTACACATTATGAAATCCTGAACAATTTTTAAATTGTGCAAACTAATCACTGCTTGCTGCAAATACCTGTGTTCTGGTACTTTACCTGTAAATCTTCAAAGAGGCTTTGAGTCTTGGCTGAATTGCTCTCAAGTTTAAATGAATATCCTTCTGAGTCTGGCCTTCTAGCCACGTAGAAAATAGTTTCTCCATTTCTAGAATAGCACCTTTTCTGTTTTGACAGCTAAATCGATTTCCAGCAAATATTGCCATTTGCAAACTTCTTTATCCAGGCAGTATCCTTGACTGTGTTCATAGTTGACCCTGCAAACACTAAATTCACATGCTACTGATGATAATTTTTGTCCTCCTTCATATTTTCTAATTATTTTCATTTTCATTTCCAAGTTCATTGGCTTATGCTCCCAAGATGGTCCATTTTTCCCTTTAAGACCACATTTGTCGCCAGCAATGGAGAAAATATAAAGATCACAGGGAGAGGAGTGGAATCACTCACTGTCTACAGACTGGCAGGGACTGACTTAGAGATGCTTCTCCGCTTCCTAGCACTGTTTGCACACTGTGGGCATCGTATAGCATTTTATCATACAGTGTCTGTTTTGCATAAGGCATTTTTTGTAATTCTTTTTGGAATGCACATTTTTTTCAGAATTTTTTTACATAAAGTTGATTCTGCATAATGTAAATTTACATGAAGCAAAAATCGTCTATACTTGATTCAGCAGCTCCCCACTGAAACCCCTAGGAGGTGCTGGAGACCACAGTATAAGCTCACTTTTTTTTTTTTTTTAATCTAGGGCAATAGTTTGCTGGATTGAATACATAATGCTGACTATTTATGCAAGCTGATAAGTTCAGAGCCTCCGGGATAGAGAAACAGACTTTTTTCTCTCTAATTATTGAACAGAGACTGGCTTTCTCCTACATGAGCTAGCCCCAGCATTTCTCAACAACACTTCTTCCACACTGTATTTACACACAAACGTATCATTGAAAACACTTCAAATTCACATGTATGGTTTTATGTGAGGAAGAAGAAATCAAATAAAGAAAAACAACAAAGATTAAAATAGCCAGAAAAGCCAATAAAAAGGATACCAGGCAGTCTAACCAAGGCAGAGTAGAGAGGTGAGGGGAAAGGAAAACGGACTTTTTAAGCAGCCATAAAGAGATAATCACTCCAGGTTCAGCCTGTTGTGTTTCCTGCAAAGTGGAGGCACATAGTCTTCTACATGTAAAGAGAGCTGTCTCTTACATGTTGCATCAGAATGTATGTCATTATGTGGCTCAAAAGGAGGCAAAATAGACATCTCTAGCCTCTTTTTCCCCCACCCTTCTCCAAAGAATTTTTAAATTCTTGCCAGGAGGGGAGGCAAAAGTTTGGGGTCAGAAACTTTGGTCTCTACAGAGATAGGGCATACCAGGCTAGAATTTTATCTATCTGTTACATTAAATATTGTTCATTCAGGGAATGTGACTTTAAGGTTCAGTCTAACTTCTGATCACTGTTTCATTTTTTGGTGAGACAGGACCCTAAGCTTTATATCTCTGGTTTGATTGATTTCCTTCCCACCAAATACCATTTCCAAAATGAACACACATAGAAGGTAGTCAGGAAACTCTTTCATCCAAGTTGATGGCAAAAACAGAAATCAGAGAAAGTATATATAGGAGAATATGTATCAGACAATACATATTGAAGGAGCTCTCCTGTTGGAGTGAGATGACTTGACTCAACCAAGAGGGAAAGTCCTAATCTTACCTGAAGTGAAACTCCCTGAAATCTTTAGAGTATCAAGCAGGGCATGGGGACATGATGGAGACTGCCAACTACTCTCATGCTGACTTCTTCCAAGTCTTTTGCTTCAGCAAAGTGAAGTGGGGTTAGTATCATCCATTTTCTCTTTCAAAGCTGGAAGCCAGAAGCACCCAAAGTCTAAAAGACCAAAGACACTCAAAGAGGCTTGAAGACAAGTCCAAAGAAACTGAAGAGAATGGAGCTCTCTCCTTCCCTGTTTATCCCCGCCCCATAAAATGCAATATTAATGAAATGGTCTCAATAAACATTTGTTGATTTGTTGATCCAGCTCTCCAGCCTCTGAAGCTAGTTTTCTATCCACTATACTATACTGCCTCTTTTTTTCTTTTTACACTTTTAAAGTATAATGTCAAAATGTTTTCTAGAGCAATTGATTCAATTCACAGCTCCACCAACAATGTATTAATGCTCCCCTCTTCCTACAGTCCCTCTCTCAATACTTATAATCTTTTATCTTTTGTTATCTTGGCTAATTTGATGATTGTGAGGTAAAACTAGAGGGTCATTTTAATTTGCACTTATCTTATTGATGAGTATGGAGCCTTCTTTCTTATGATTGCTGATGGCTTGAATTTCTTCCTTTTTGAAAACTATCTGTATCTTTTAATGACTTGTCTATCTGAGAATGACTTGTTTTTAGGCTTCTCCTCCCTCCCAAATTTTTTCTGCATCCTTTATATTGGACCTTTATTAGAGATATCTGCTTTGAATATTTTTCCTAACTAAATGCTTTTCTCTTCCTAGCTGCACTTATTTTGTTCACAGTTGCTTTTTGTCATGTGGTTTCTCAATCAAAACTAATGATACTGTAACTACTGTACTTTGTGTGTGTGTGTGTGTGTGTGTGTGTGTGTGTGTGTGAGAGAGAGAGAGAGAGAGAGAGAGAGAGAGAGAGAGACAGACAGACAGAGAGACAGAGAGAGAATGGGGTGGTCCATGAAAGTTTTTGATGTTTAAAAATCTTGGGAATGACCAACAATTCCTGTTTGTTAGATTACTGTATTGAATCTGCATAGCCTAGAGTATGGAAGGCAAGAACAGAGAAGTACCAGTTAGGGAAGGTAGGTGGTACAGTGGATAAAGTGCCAGGCCTGACATAAAAAAGACTCATGTTTATTCAAATCTGGCTTCAGACACTTACTAGTTTAATACCCAGAAAGCACAGGTGTTCCATCAGCCACCACCGCACCATCCATATGTGGAACTATCAGTTACAACAGATGGAGAAGTTTTGAATGCTGTGGATAAGTTCACTTACTGTGGTAGTGTACTTTGGAGGGATGTACACATTGATAATGAGGTTGACGCACTCATTGCCAGAGCTAGCTCAGTGTTTGGGAGAGAAGAGGTATTAGACTGACTACCAAACTGAAGGTCTACAGAGCCACTGGGCTGACCTCATTGTTGTATGTCTCTGAAACCTGGACAGTCTACCAGCACCATGCCAGGAAACTGAATCACTTCCATTTGAATTGTCTTAGGAAGATTCTGAAGATCACCTGGCAGGATAAGGTACCAGACACTGAGGTACTTACTCAAACTGAACTGCCAAGCATTCATACTCTGCTTCAGAGAGCACAACTACGATGGGCTGGCCACATTGTTCAAATGCAAAATGTACTCTTGCCAAAAAGACAAAGGGCAAGTGCTCATATGGTGGTCAGAGGAAGTGATACAAGGATACTCTCAAGGTCTCTCTTAAGAACTTTGGAATTGATTTTGTGACATGGTGACACTGGCACGGGACTGCTCAGCGTAGTGTGCCCGCATCAGAGAAGCAGAATTGAAATAGCTCAAAGGAAATGCAGGATGTGCAAATTTCGGGAATCCACCCCAAATGTTCACAAGGACTATTTGTGCCTGCCCTGTGGTAGAGCATTCTGAACTTGTATTGGTCTGATCAGCCACAGCTGGACACGTTGAAACTTGACTCTAGTGTGGTGATATCATTTTGGTCCTCCTCAAGAACAAAGGACAACAGTCAACAGCTGCGTGACTCTGGGCAAATCACTTGACCCTATCTGCCTCAGTTCCTCATCTGTAAAATGAGCTAGAGAAAGAAATGACAAAGCACTCTAGTATATTTGCCAAGAAAACCCCAAATAGGCCCATGAAGAGTTGGACATGACTGGACCAACTGAACAATAACAATAGCAGATATCCAATCACAGTGACTAAGTTAGAAGAATAGGGAGAGACAATTAGGGACCATAGACTAGCAATCTCTGAACTCAAGAAGCTAAATTGGCCAGGAAAGTTTGAGATGCTCTATGTGGAATTGGGTTCCATTGACTAGTGAACATTTAGAAAATATCGAAAGGTAAAAACTCTGAAATCAAAGTGCAGATGTCTGGGGTTGGGGGGCGTTGAGAATCTAGGAAACTAGAATTGGGATGGATCCTTTATATATGGCTGGTAGCAGTAGGACAATAACTGCTAGCCTGCTGTTTAGGCCAGTGAGTTTAGGAAAGCTTAGAGGGATTCTTAATAGGCCCAGATATAAGGAGTCAGATTTCTCATCAATGGAAATATGAACTTCCTAATGATAAAAGCTGCCTGAAAATGGAATGGGCAATGAGGTCTCCATTACTGGATATATTCCATCAATAGCTTGACAGAAACTTCTCAGGAATGTTGTAGAGAATATTCTTTACTTCAGAAAAGGGATAGATGAGATCATCTCTGCGGTTCTTCCTCCCAGATGTACAGATCTATGGTTCTGTGATTTATGGGTCACATCAGGTCAGCATCAACTCACAACCACCGTCCCAAGTTCTCACTGATGTAATTTCTGCCACACCAACAAGAGGACACATGAATTCAAAGCAAAAAAGTATTTACTTAATTAAATGATACAGACAAAAATGATTTAGAAAGTCCTGTATACACATAGGGAAGGGTATACTCTCTCACAGATTACCATAACACCAGTGGAGAGAGAACCAACTTAGAGAGCTTGTGGGGAGAGCCGATATACCTGGGGATAACAAAGGATCATGGTTGTCGCACCTATGGGACAAGCAACATGAAGAGTGAGAGTCATTCTCACTCTTGGGGTGGCCTCCCTGATGTCATCCTTCTCCGCCTCTGGTGCTTCCCCTCCATAGAATCACTGATGTCCATCAGCTGGCCCAGTAAAGTCATCAGGCTGTGAGTTGCTGTGCTCTGCTGATGAGACTTACTAGGTTGTGGCACTTGTTGGCTGGTTTTCCATGTCCAACTGCTCTCTGCTTCCATCTGCTGGCCTTCTTTGGAATTTCAATGACTTCATGTCTTTCAAATTCCTCAAGGAAAGAGTTTTCAAGTCCTTTTTAAATCTTGGCATGATTTCCCTTTTTTTTGGTGATGTAAACCACCAAATCACAACTAGCCTAAGGCCAGCAAAAGTCATAAGACTTAAGTTAAATCTGTCTTTGGAACTCCTTTGACTCTATCTAAGCTGTCCCTCTAAGGGCTTAGTTCCTTTTACTTTGAGAAAATTCTTTTTAACTTTTTCCAAGTCGGTGATGCCCACCATAGTCCGTGCAAATCACTATCCTGGGAGCTTCAGTTAGCAAGATAGGAGGGACAAGGAGGAGAATGGTGACTTTTTGTTTTGAATTCCCATCAGCATAAAAAAAAAGAAAAAGTCTGTTCTCATATTTAAAAAGATGGACTGGAGGGGGGTGGAGCCAAGATGACAGCTGGAAAGCTGGGACTTGCGTGAACTCCCCACCATGTCCCTCCAAAAACTTATAAAAAATGGCTCTGAACAATTCTAGAACTGCAGAACCCACAAAATAGCAGAGGGAAGCAGGGATCCAGCCCAGGACAGCCTGGATGGTTGCTGGATGAGGTCTATTATGCACGGGGTAGAGGGGAGCAGAGCTCAGCGTGGGAGGCAGCAGGACCAGCCAGACCAGGAACCGGGCAGAACAGGCCCTAGCATCCTGAATCAGTGAGCTGTGGCAGTTACCAGACTTCTCAACCCACAAACACCAAAGACAACAGAGAAAGTTAATGGGAAAAGCTGCGGGGGACAGAGTTCACGGTTGGGCCACTGCCCCAGGGGTAGCAGGGGAGGTGCAGCTACAGAACTATAGTTGCAGTTACTTCTGGTCCCAGGCCCATGTGGTGGGAGGAATTAAGTGGCGGATCAGAGCAGGAGTGAAGAGCCTGCTGAAGATTTGCATCAGGTCCGGGTTAGTGGTTCTTGAGGAAGGAGGAGTGCTGAGGTAGCAGAGCTGGCTGTATGGAAATAGCTCTGAAATCAATGGCGCATCCCCTCAAGCTTGGAACAAAGTACTCTTTGCTCTACAAGCAGTCATACTCTTGACGAAAAACTCAAGGGTCAAGTAAGTTGGCTGGCAACATGGCCAGGCAGCAAAACGCACCCAGATTCAGTCTCAGACTTTGGAATCTTTCTTTGGTGACAAAGAAGACCAAAACATATGGCCTGAAGAAGTCAACAAAGTGCAAGAGCCTAGACCAAAAGCCTCCAAGAAAAACATGAACTGGTCTCAGGCCATGGAAGAGCTCAAAAAGGAGTTGGAAAAGCAAGTTAGAAAAGTAGAGGAAAATTAGGATGAGAAATGAGAATGATGCAAGAAAACCACAAAAAATAAGTCAATGACTTGCTAAAGGAGACCCAAAAAAATACTGAAAAAAAATTGGAGAAAACAACACTTTAAAAAATAGACTAACTCAAATGGCAAAAGAGCTCCAAAAAGCCAATGAGGAGAAGAATGCCTTGAAAGGCAGAATTAGCCAAATGGAAAAGGAGGTCCAAAAGACCACTGAAGAAAATGCTACCTTAAAAATGAGATTGGAGCAAGTGGAAGCTAGTGACTTGGTGAGAAATCAAGATATTATAAAACAGAACCAAAGGAATGAAAAAATGGAAGACAATGTCAAATATCTCATTGGAAAAACCACTGACATGTAAAACAGATCCCGGAGAGATAATTTAAAAATTATTGGACTACCTGAAAGCCATGATCAAAAAAAGAGCCTAGATATCATCTTTCAAGAAATTATCCAGGAGAATTTCCTTGATATTCTAGAGCCAGAGGGTAAAATAGAAATTGAAAGAATCCGCAGATCGCCTCCTCAAATCGATCCCAAAAAGAAAACTCCTAGGAATATTGTTGCCAAATTCCAGAGCTCCCAGGTCAAGGAGAAAATACTGCAAGCAGCCAGAAAGAAACAATTTGAATATTGTGGAAAAACAATCAGGATAACACAGGATCTGGCAGCTTCTACATTAAGGGACCGAAGGGCTTGGAATATGATATTTAGGAGGTCAATGGAGCTAGGATTAAAACCAAGAATCACCTACCCAGCAAAACTGAGTATCATGCTCCAAGGCAAAATATGGATTTTCAATAAAATAGAGGACTTTCAAGCTTTCTCAGTGAAAAGACCAGAGATGAATAGCAAATTTGACTTTCAAACACAACAATCAAGAGAAGCATGAAAATGTAAAGAAGAAAGAGAAATCATAAAGGACTTACTAAAGTTGAACTGTTTTGTTTACATTCCTACGTAGAAAGATGATGTGTATGATTCATGAGACCGCAATATCATAGTAGCTGAAAGGAATATGCATATATATGTGTATACATATATATACATCTGTGTGTGTCTATGTATGTATATATGCAGGTATATATATATATGCACACACAAAGGGCACAGGGTGAGTTGAATACGAAGGGATGATATCTAAAAAAATAAAATCAATTTAAGGGATAAGAGAGGAATATATTGAGAGAGGGAGAAAGGGAGAGATAGAATGAGGTAAATTATCTTGCATAAAAGTGGCAAGAAAAAGTGGTTCTATAGGAAGGGAAGAGGGGGCAGGTGAGGGGGAATGAGTAAATCTTGCTCTCATTGGATTTGACCTGAGGAGGGAATACCATACACACTCAATTGGGTATCTTACCCCACAGGAAAGAAGGAGGATGAAGATAAAAAAGAGGGGATGATAGAAGGGAGGGCAGACGGGGGGAAGAGGTAATCAAAAACAAACACTTTTGAAAAGGGACAGGGTCAAGGGAGAAAATTCAATAAAGGGGGATAGGTTAGGAAGGAGCAAAACATAGTTGATCTTTCGCAACATGAGTATTGTGGAAAGGTTTTACATAATGATACGCATGTGGCCTATGTTGAATTGCTTGCCTTCTTAGAGAGGGCGGGTAGGGAGGAAAGAGGGGAGAGAATTTGGAACTCAAAGTTTTAAAAACAGATGTTCAAAAACAACAACAACAAAAAAAAGTTTTTGCATGCAACTAGGAAATAAGATACACAGGCGATGGGGCATAGAAATTTATCTTGCCCTACAAGAGAAGAAGGGAAAGGGGGACGGGAGGGGAGTGGGATGACAGGTGGAAACATCAGTGGGCTGAGGGGGGAACGGGGCAACCAGAATATATGCCATCTTGGAGTGGGGGGAGGGTAGAAATGGGGAAAAATTTGTAATTCAAACTTTTGTGAAAATCAATGCTGAAAAGTAAATATATTAAATAAATTTAAAAAATTTAAAAAAAAGAAAAAAGTTTGACTGGAATATTAATAACAATAGCTAACATTTGTATAGAGATTAAACATTTGTAAATGTTTTACAAATTTCTCATTTAGCCCTCACAACAATCCTGTGAGAGAGAGGCTATCATTCCCATTTTATAGGTAAATAAACTGTGAGCCAGAGAAATTAATTGATTTGCCCAGCCTCACACAGCTAGTAAGTGTGTGACTCAGGACTCAAACTCAGGTTTTCCCAATTCCAAGTCTAACACTTGATCCACCGTACCACCGAGCTGGCTCAGCATCATAAAAGAAAGAAAAAGATACAAAGAATGAAAAGAAATGTAAAAGATATACGCAAACCAGCAGAAGCAGAGCAGTATGTTGAATGGAATTCTATTACCATACAATATAGCATTTTGGAGTTGGGAGAGATATCAGAGCCATCTAATCCAACCCATGCCCAAGTAAGAACAGAGGCTCCTGCAGTCTTCAAAGCCGAAATCCCCTCTTTCGTTTAAAAAAGTTTTGCAGAGCCTCACCCAATAGCATTAGTACTATGGTATTCATTGATTTGAGAAAATACATGATAGCATAAGATTACTATTCTTTTAAATGAATTAGTATCTGTGCAATCATGGTATCTACCGATAGTAGAAAACAAAAACAAAATACCCTAGTAATACATGTATGTGGAGACATACTATTTATTTTGTCTACAGGAGGTCTGTTTACTTTTTTGCCATACTGAGTCATGCTACATATTTTGTTGGAGCAGTAAAGGCTGAAATAAAGGTGGGTAGTGAATATGCACAGATCTTTTGCAATAACTTCTTCCCTAACTGCTTTCTGCCACTCCCCTACTCCCCACTGTGCCTAGGGTTCTCAGTCTATAACTTGGGAACCAATTCAGTCAATAAGCATGATTAAGCATCTACAATATGCAAGTCATTTTAGCTCTAATCTGTTAGGATATAATGGCTAGAACCTCTTACTGGGAAGGGCAGTCTGGTAATTCTTGAGTTATAGCCACCATAGTAAGCCAACAAAAGTCAGGCAGCGCCCTTCTAAGGATAAGATTAAGGCTTATGGACCCTTATGTCTTCATGGAGATTGTAACCCTTCCTTCCAATTAACTGTCATGCTGGCATTCTCTAATTTTTTTTCTAGTTTAGCACGCAAATGAATTTGAGTCAAAACAAAAAGGTAAGGTAAGCTAAAGAGGCTACATCATTTATGTCACTTACTGTTTGCCATTTATTCATTCTACACTCCTCCCTTTATTATGCGTATGGGTCAGCAGCAAACGTTCTGCATTTTTGTGATTTATTTTGACCATTGATAAGCCTCTGTTTCTCCTTATAGTTAAAACTTATGCTTCCCCTCATTCCATCTCAGTCCTCATTCTTTAAGGCTTTGACAACTTTTGATATTATTAACCACACCTCCTACTCCTGGATTCTCTCTCCTTCTTTGGCTCCCCTGATGCTGTTCAATACCGGTCTTCCATTATGGGTCTGGTTGCCCTTTTCAGTTTCCTTTCAGATCACCACCCTTTCAGATCCTGTCCCCTAACTATGAGTTTCCCCCAGAGCTCTGTTCTGATCTCTTGGCTCTTCTTTATCTATAATACTCCTTTGCAAGTGGTTGAGTCAAGAAATATTATAGGTGGATATCAAGATATTGTCAATGGATATCAAGAGATATTTTCAAGGTAGAACCAATAAAGAATGGCAGCTGATTGGATTGGGGAAGGAGAGAGAAGGGTTAAATATGCCTTTGAAGTTTTGAGGCAGGGTTACTGAGAGGATGGTAAAACTATCACTAGAAGCAGGAATATTAGAAGTAGTAGCAGATTTAAATTGAGATACAATGACTTCAGTTTTGGACATGTTTGAGATATCAGTGGGCATCCAGATTAGAAGGCAGATAGTTGCAAATGTGAGATGAGAGCTCAGGGGAGAGAAGAGAGTTGGATGTATACATTTGGCACTCAGCATATGCAGAGGCACTAACTGAAATCATGGAAATGGATGAGCTTGTCAAGGGAGAAAGTATAGACCTTGAGGGAAGAATGCTGAGGTGAGAGCCTTAAGGGAAATTCATACTTAGAGCATGGAAGGAGAAGGTTGAACCTTCAAAGAAAAGCTAGATGGGATGGTCAAGCAGGGCAGTAACATGGAAATCAAAGGAGGAGAGATTGGGTAGTATATGAGTTCTGGACTTGGAATAATAAAAGTGTTGGGTTCAAATTCCTGCTTTGATGTTTATCAGCTGTGTGTCTGTATTTCCATCACAGAGTGGTTATGAGGTCCAGTGAGATAATGGCTATAACGTTGATTAACATTATTATTTTTAAGGAAGGACTGGCCTAAAATGTTGAATGTCTTCCTAATCCCAGCCTCTGCCACAGCACCTCTGACCAATCAGGTGCTTGAAAAATGCTTTAAATTGAATTAAGTTGAAGTCCAAGGTGGATCAATTAATCAATATTTATTAAGCTTATACTATGTGCCAGGTGGATGAGGAAAGAGGACTGACTGTTGGCTTCTGCTCCTCTCTATCTCATTCCCTGAATCATTACCCCAGGAGAAATGAAACAGAAATTCAAAGCAATAAGAGGACAAGGCAGAGGGGCAGGTTATAAGATTTTATTGTCTTACAGCCTCCAAGGAGCTCAAGAGAACTGATTGTTAAATTTTTAGTATGAGCATTTACACTTTGCAAATCAGGAAGTGCATGGATGGTAAGGGGGTTGGACAACTGGTCAGGAGATTACAGGGGTCCCTTTGCTGGTACTGGGTGTAGGACTCTGTTGCATTGACCATACTTGGATCTGGATTGTAGTCCTGCATGGGAGTCCCAGGGCAAAGAGGAGCACTAACACACGAGAACTTGTAGATGCAGGGGAGTGGGACCAAGGTTACAGTTCCAGGGGAGAAAAGAGTGCTTGTAACTATTCATAGCCCAGAGCACAGTCCAGGAGAGTAGTGAGCATCTCACCTCAGATCATACCATCTTGGAAGAAATGAAAGCTTACAGATCACTAGGACTAGCTCTAAAAATAACTGCACAAAAACTCTGAAGTTTGGGATAGTGCCCCCTCCACTCCAAGAGCAGAACCCAACTTTAATATAAAGTTAAAAGTCAAGAAATGAGATGGAAAAATGTGCAAACAATAAAAAAAGATATTGACCATAGAAAGTTACTATGGTGACAGGGAAGATCCAAACACAAACTCAGAAGAAGACACCAAAGTCAAAACTGCTACATCCAAAGCCTCAAAGAAAAAAATATGAATTGCTCTCAGACCCTAAAAGAATTCCTAGAAGAGCTCAAAAAGGATTATAAAAATCAAATAAGAGAGGCAGAGGAAAAATTGGGAAAAGAAATGAGTGATGCAAGAAAATCATGAAAAATGAGTCAACAGCTTGGTAAAGGAGGTGCAAAATACAGAAGAAAATAATTTAAAAAGCACAATGGGCCAAATGGTAAAAGAGGCATACAAATCCAATGAAGAGAAGAATACCTTAAAAACAGAATCAGTCAAATGGAAAAAGAGGTACAAAAGCTCACTGAAGAAAATAATTATTTAAAAATTGGAATTGAGCAAGTGAAAGTTAATGACTCCAAGAGACATCAAGAAACAATAAAACAATCATGGGAACTATGTCACTGGAAAAATATTGGACCACATGAAAGTAGTCCAATGAAAAGTAGTCTGATTTAAAAAAAAAGAAAGAAACCTCCTCCAAAGGAAATCAGCCAATTGCTACATATAAGGGCTGGATTTGTTGTTTTGTTGATTGTCAAGATTTAACATGGTGTTGGAGACAATACTAATAATGCAGATTAAACTTGAAAGTGCAGCATGTGTTTTCAGAGAGTGGGTTGTTAAATATTTACCAGCACACCTGGCTCCAGCATCTGGTGATACATTTGGTACTTAAAAACTTGGTAAGACAAGAAATCTTTGTACTTAGTACCTTGGGCTGAACTAGGGACATCAGGACCCTCCATCAAGAGGAGGTTAGGTAGGGGGATATCTCATATAACTCCAATTTGTTCAACTCCTCCTCTTTTCCAGTGTCCCCATTACCCTGAGGATGGAAAAAGTTAAGAAAACAAACAAATTCAATATTTGACCATTATCCCTGCTTTACGCAACCTTGTCCTTGTTAAAATTTAAAACCTTCTTAACATTTTCATACCCTCTCCAATGCTGTCCAACCCATATACCCACTTCATATGACCAGGCAGGGCTTTTAATCCCTGTAGAAATGCCATCATGTCACATCTAACTGTCATCTCAATTCAATTAACACCCCATTACTGCCACAGAACTCTTATCCCAGCCTGTCCTGGCAGTCCTTAGTTTGCCCTTTTCCACTGAACCCAGATCCATGCATAAAACAGCTAATTGTGATGATAGAAATAACAATATCTAACAGTTATATAGTGCTCCGCACATTTTATGTACTGTGCTAAGTGCTTTACAAATACTCTGTTGGGGTAAGAACTGTTTTAGCTCTTAGAATAGTTAAAATGCATCCCCATTTTAGAGTTGAAGAAACTGAGGCAAGCAGAGGTTAATTGATTTGCCTAGGGTCATTTAACCAGTAAGTGTTTAAATCTGGATTTGAACTCAAGATTTCCAATCTCTAGTCCCAGTGCTTTGTCTACTATGCCACCTCTCATTTTAGTATGTCACTGTAGACTTTCCTCAATCTTTTTGTTATCTCAGGGCTAGATTCTAGTAGTGGGGCTCTGAAGTGAGACTCTGGGAGGTTATTGTTCCACTCTAAGGGCCAAGGAGGAAGGAGAAGAGAGCAAGTACTTATTAAATGCTTACTATGTGTCAGGCACTGTGTTAAACACTTTACAAATATTATTTTGTGAAGTAGGTGCCATTATTATCCCCATTTTACAGCTGAAGAAACTGAGGCAGACAGAAATTAAGTAATTTGCCCTGGGTCACACAGATAGTAAGTATCTGAGGCTGGATTTGAACTCAAGTCTTCCTGACTCCAGGAAGGAGTCTATCCACTGCCTCCAGTGCCTGTGGGAGCTTCTTCCATCCTAGGATGGTGGAGAGGATGTTCCTTGTTTTATTTCTAACTCAAGCTAAAGTCAAAACAGAGACTGCAGGGTGTAGTGGAAAGAACACTGGACTTGATGTCATGAATATCTGGTTTCAAATCCTGCCTCAGACTGTGTGGCCCTGAGTAAATCATTACTCAACCTCTATCTGCCTCAGTCTCCTCAACTGTAAAATGAGGAGTATGGAATCTATGGCCTCTGAAGTCCCTTCTGGCTCCAAATCTATAATGATCCTGGAATGCCACCACTCACCTGGTTCCTGAACCTTAACAGGAGAACAAGAAGGACTGAGAAGGCCAGACCTTTTATCAGGAGGAGGCCAAACACCACAAGGGTAAGGAGACAGTTTGGGGACCTGGCAGGAGAAAACAGAGAAGATGGTGAAGCCTCTGGGAGGCTGAATCCTCTGGCACATTCTCCAGCTGTGAGGGTGCCTATGGTAGAATTCTGATTGTGTCCTCCCTATCTACTTAAAAAACAATTTATTCTGTTAAAAATCACACATATGCACACACAGAAAATGTAAGAAAGAAATAAAAAAAGAAGAGGAAAGAAAAGAAAAAACAAAATTTCCATATTGTGATATATCTATATCTACCAGCATTTCTGCACTAGATGGTTTGGTCCATGCTTTCCCACTTTTCCCCAATGTGAGTTTTCCCTAAAAGGAAAAAAAAAATATGTTCAGTGGTCTGATTGACCTCTGCTTTCCCAAGACAGATTTTTGGTCACCTAAGGGTATAAAATGGACATAATAGGGAAGTTGGTGAGACACTGAATAGGGTGCCAGCCCTGGACTCAGGAAGATCTGGGTTCAAATCTGCACACAGACACTTACTAGCTGTGTGCCCCTGGGCAAGTCACTTCATCCTATTTGTCTCAGTTTCCTCATCTATAAAAATGAACTGGAGAAAGAAATGGCAAACCACTCCAGTATTTTTGCCAAGAAAACCCCAAATGAGGTCACCATGAGTCAGATATGACTGAAAATGACTGAACAACAACATATGAAAGGGATACAAAGTCTCATCCAGGTGGGGTTAAGGTTTTTCAGACTTGGTGGGTATGAGACCTCTTGAATTGCCATAACTTGCCCTGCTAGTCTGCTGACCTTCAAATTTCCATATGAGGTTAGGGAGGTCCCATGTTCCCAAACTGAAGTTAAGTGCCACCATAACTTTGTTGCATATGTATTCAGACAATGGAAACTTCCCTTCTGTTAACTTACAAGTGCCGTATTTTAATGCTAAAATTGAACCTGAGCTAAGAGAGTGCTGGTCTTAGTGCTGATGTTAGGACTTCTTCTGATACATATGCACAGAATAATACAAAAAAAGGTTATATATGTAATTGCTAACTCTATTTCATGCTGTGTGGTTTTTTAAAAAGTATATAATAAATTATATAAAGTAAAAAGTAAATTAAATAAATTTAATAATATATTATATAACATAATAAATAATTTAAATAAAATAAATTTAAAAGTATATAATAAATATATAATAAATAAAAGTATATACTAAATTTCATATCTGTTCTGTTGGTCTGTGCTTCCTTCTGAACTTTCTTCTATTTTCCATCTACTCCATATATATCTTGTATGTAACTAATGACTTACATGTTGTTTGTCTTAATAGGACATGAGTTTCTTGAGGGCAGGGATATTCTTTGCCTTTCTTTATATCCCTAGCTTTTAGCATAGTGCCTAGCATATAGTAACTGCTTAATAAATGCTGGCTGAATGACTGCTAAAGCTGGAGTGGGCTTTCTAATATCTAGATAAGTGGGCCATACTCCCTATGGGACAGCACTTTCCATGACACAGATGGGTGCTTATCAAAAACTCTTTGGTGGAATCATCCACTAGATTGTGGACTCCTGGAGGATAGGGATTTTTTTTGCCTCTTTTTGTATCCCCAGGACTTAGCACAGTGCCTGGCACATAGCTCGTGCTTAATTGATTGATTGATGACCCAACTTTGTAGCTCCTCTGTGACTTGAGACTGAGCTGATGATGCTTTTAAGTTTAATCAACATCATTAACATTTTCTCCATTACTTTCTTGTCTAGGCAATCAACAAAACAATAACTGAAGTGTAAAGAAATGCTCACACTGAAAAATTTAATGATCAGCTTTTGTTTGCTGGAGCTGATCCCAGCTAGGGTCTTAGCCGATACTTAACCTCAACGTTTCCCAACCTCAATTTCCTTATCTTTGCCAAGAAAAACAGAAATAGTATAGTATGCTCAAAGTATTCTCTCTCTGTCTCTCTTTATATATATATATATATATATATATATATATATATATATACAAGCATATACATACATACATACACACATATGTGCATATATGTGTGTATATATATATGTGTATATACTGTATTATATATGTTATAGGATGAAGTGGGGATAATAATAGCACCTACCTCACAGGGTTGTTGTGATAGCCAAATGAGATAACTCATGAAAAAGTGTTTTGGAAATATGAGCTACTAATCCTACCTGGTATGCATCATCTTAATCCAAAGCAGCTTAGCATCAAACCCTGAAGGAGCCTCCTTAGCTCTCTAGATATGATACATTATCCTCAGAGTTCTCACACAGAGCTTTCCATGGATATCTTCATGTAGGAGTTTCATGCTGACACAACCAAGGGGACCCTGAGCTAAGTTTTATTTGAGAAGAGACAAGCCACTCCTCAAAAATTTCCAGGGGCTTTCCCAAGAATGCTGGAGCTCCTCTGATGATTCTGTCATGCAGGTTGGACTATGAGTCCATTCTCTAGCTCTAGCAGGGCCAGGAGTTGGTTCACTGTGGACCCCTTAAATACATTGTATGTGCTGAGCTTGGATAATCTTTGGCATTAATAGGTGTTGATGAAGTTTTGGGAAGGCTTTCAGATTCTGTTAGTGATGAATTGGCATGAACAGAAATGATAGAGACCCTTGCTAAACAATGCACCAGGCATGAAAACTTTCTCAATCCAAAGCTGGGTCCAGTGCACTTTCATTTGATTGCCTCCAGAACAGCAGTTAAGGAAGGTATGGAGTGGAGTGAGTAGGGGGAGGGTGTAATAGGCAGCTTATGCTGAAATCTGCTGAATGGATCATAGGATCACAAAAGTTTAAATCTGTAAAGCACCTTAAGAGATCCTCTAGTGTAACTCATTTTTTCAGATGAGCAAAAGGAGGCCTAGACAGGGGAAGTGACTTGACCAAAGTCACACAAGTAGTAAGGGACAAGCCTAGTCATCTAATACTAAATGAGGTGCCTTTTTCACATGACCTACTATAACAAGCATCTTGTCAAAGGGGACTACTCATGTTGGACTGGGTCAATGCATGAAATTCGGTTAAAGTCAAGGGTCAGAAATGAAACTGGACAAGAAGCACAAATATTCCACGGTGAGGGAGCCCTAATTGGAACCACCTACCTCAGGTCCACAGAGCCAACATGATCCACAACTTGACTTCTAGAAGTAGAATTTTCTGTTGGCTGGACATCTGTATACATCAAGTATGTTGTACCAGTTATGTTGAGCTGGGGCCTGAAAAATATCAGGGTAGGGGTCAGTTAGTCAATAAACATTTATTAAGTGCCTACTATGTGCCCCGCACTATACTAAGTGCTAGAGATACAAATACAAAAAAGAAAGATAGTCCCTGACCTCAAGGAGCTTACAATCTAATGGGGGAATACCACACAGAAAAGGAAGCTGAAAAGGTGAAGGGCAGGAAAGAGAAGGTAAGGAATGATGGACAAGTTCAAAGGAGTGCTGTGGAGTGGGAAACGAAGACATGGTTGGCCTGGGTCAGGACAATGAGGCTCCTGGGGGACATGATGAAATTGAAGGGAGTACAACCTGATGGAGAACTGGGAGGTAAAAAGAAACTAGATTGCAATCCACATATATTTGAAGACAAGAGAAAAATGGGAAGTATGGTTTCCTGAGGCCCACCTGAGCTTTTGGCTGAGCCAGGAAATCTCACAAGAGCCACAGTGTGGTAGCTGTGGACTATGGAGTAGCCTGATAGATGGACAGTGAGCTTGGGAACAGGCCAAGTATGGGCAGGCTGGAGTCCACGGAATCTTGGTACTCTGGATAAGTGGAAGGTAGGGGCACATACAGACTTCTGGGGAGGCAGAGTAGATGGTGGAGTGTCATAGAACAGAGGGAGTTCCTACAGAGGAGTTTTACCTGATGGTGGCAGAGGTGATGGTAATAGTTTCTATCATGGTAGTTAATTTCTGCTTGGTTGTCCTTCGTGTTTGGGCTGCAAAGAGAAGACAAAGTGATAGATGATTGGCACCTCCCTACCCAGAAGGTTGCCTAATGTCAAAGCCTCAGACTTTGCCCAGACCTGTGGAATAATCAGAATGAGGGCACAATGTAAAGTCAAATGTTCCTTATTAATGTGTGGTATTATTCAAGGTATTATATCAAACCACATTAATGATCAATTCTCTCACCTCCCATTTTGTCTTCTCTTTTTCTGGTTGTCACTATCCTTTAATTTATCTATTATCCTTGGCACTAACATCATGGGTGACCAAGATGATCACAGTGTAAGGAGAAAGAGCTTGGTTTAGTAGGAAGGGCTTCACTGAAAAGGGGAACAAGAGGAAAGAGAAGGTGGGTGGGGAACGATGCGTAAAGCCAAAGGGATTCTGCAGGATGGGAAATGAAGGGATGGCTGGCCTGGGTGCCCTCCTTATGTGGAAGTTCTTGGTGGAGCTGTCCGTTTTCCACTTTTCAATCTGAGGGAGGGAGGATACCCGGGCAGAGGGTACTGATGATGTGTGAGCAACAAGGGTGATGTAATCTAAGGAAACTTACACTCACTAACTTGTACTTGAGCAATCGACCCATCTCTACGCTGCAGTTTCCTTCTTTGAAATGAAGACATTGAACTAAAAGACATATGCAATCATACCGATTGCCATGATCAACACTGATGCTATAGGATCAGTAAAGAAAAATTTTCTTCTTTTAGATGGCAGCTAGGTGGTGCAGTGGATAGTGTACTGGGCCTGAAGTCAGGAAGACTTAAGTTCAAATCCAGCCTCAGATACTAGTTGTATGACCTTGGGCATAACCTCTGTTGACTTCAATTTCTTCATCTATAAAATAGCACCTAAATCCCAGGGTTGTGGTGAGGATCAAATAAGATAATATTTCTAAAGTGCTTAGCACAGTGCCAGGAACATAGGAGGTGCTTAATAAATGTTTATTTCTTTCCTTTTCTCTTAAGATTAGAGGTTATGGGCTATGGTCAGCAATGTTTCATATGCTATCAACTGGGTCAGTTGTAGATTCTACTTTTCTCTTTTGTAATGAAGGTTTCTGTGAAGATGGTTATTGTTGTTTAATTGTTTCAGTCATACCTGACTCTTCATGACCCCTATTTGGAGTTTTCTTTGGAAAGACACTGGAGTGGTTTACCATTTCCTTCTCCAACTTATTTTACAGGTGAGGAAACTGAGGCAAACAGGGTTAAGTGACTTGCCCAGGGTCATACAGCTATAGTAAGTGTCTGAGACCGGATTTGAACTCATGAAGATGAATCTTCCAGGCTCCAGGCAAGGCACTCTGTCCACTGTGCTACCTAAGGATGGGGGTGGGGGGCGCTACCTAAGAAGTAACTATGGTATTAAAAAATATATATATATATATTTTAAAATTAAAAATTAAAAGAAAGGATTGAATCAGATAATCCTTAAGGAATCTCCCAATTTCAACATTCCAGTATGAGACTATGATGCATTGATGATCAAAATTTTGAATTAAATGGTAAAACCCATGAGTATATGACTCATAGGATCATAGATTTAGAGCCAAAAGAGACCTCGGAGGTAATTTGGTTCAACACTCTCCTTCTATACTGGAGAAACTTGAAGATTAGAGACGTTAATTGATTGCTGGAGGTCACCCAAGTAGTACCCACCAGGCCTGGGTGTCACACCCATATTCTCTGACTTCAAGTCTAGCATTCTTTCCTCTGGTACCCATGAGACATCTCTACTTTGTTAACTAGAATAGTAGCAGAAAAGGTGAAGGACAACGATTATAATAGTTTCTTAGTCAGCCTTGGTTGATATGTGGTTTCTTTTGCTGAACTGTTTTTTTCCCCTCTATTTTTTTCCTTTTGTTATAAAGGATAGCCCATTGGGTAGTGGAAGGGCAAAGGAGACATTTGGAAATAAAGGTAATGTAGAAGCCAACTATCTACAGATTAAAAAAAAATAAAGATAGATAGCAAAGATATTGCTACTTTCCACCAGAACAAGGCTTTATCTGACTTTTGAATAATTCTCATGCTTTTGAATGAACCTTAAAAATTCCCCAGTCTTGTCAGGTTCTGTTGTCTGATTTGCAGACAGTGAGGGTCACTTTGCAAATCAATCAGGTTTCCTATATATTCCTATACACAACCTAGTCCCTCAACCCCCTCCTCTCCCTACCAATGTCACCTCCATTCTCTGACATCTATCTTCTACCATTCTGGTTAAACATGGCAAAAGGGAGTTGGGAAACCTGAGATCTTAGGATCATATATCTAGGGCAGGGGTTTTTAAGCATTTCTGATCTTGCTAAAGCAGTAGTCTGACTGTGTCTCCTCAGTAAACTCCAGTGGCTCCCTATTCCTCCAGGATCAAATACAAAATACATTGTTTGATATTCAAAACATTTAATAGCCTACCTCCCCGTCTTTCCAGTCTTCTTACAATTTATACCAGACCTGCATAATTTGGCAGTAGGAAGGGGCCAGAATTAAAATAGGCTAAACTCTTTTGGGTCATAGATAGGTTTTTAGCAGTATAATTAATAGTAAAGGTATAATTGATGATTAAACTATTTTGCAAATAAACCATATTGAAAAAGGAAAATTTTAATTAATATCAATTAATTATAATTATTACTTAAGATTTTTATTTATCATGAAATTACATTAATGTTAAAAAAATTACTTTGGAGGCAGAGCCAAGATGGTGGCTGGAAAGCAGGGACTTGCTTAAGCTCTCCTCCAAATCCCTCCAAACACCTGTAAAAAATGGTTCTGAACAAATTCTAGAGCTGTGGAACCCATGAAATAAGAGAGAAAAGCAGGTCTCCAGCCCAGGACAGCCTGGAAGATCACTGGGAAGGGTCTACCGCACAGTGCTAGGGGCAGACCACAGCCCAGCATGGGCCATGCCAGGACTGATCAGACCTGGAGTCAGCCCAGAGCAGGCCTTAGCGCCATGAATCATTGAGCTGTGGCAGTTACCAGACTTCTCAACACACAAATGCCAAAGACCACGGAGCAGGTTAGTGGGAAAACTGCAAGATCAGGTTAGAAAGCCATCTGGCCCCAGCTCTGGGGGTGATGGAGGTGGTGCAGTGGTGGTGACAGCAGCAGCAGGAAGCTCCTGCAGCTGCTTCCAGAGCTCCAGTGTCAGCTGCTTCCAGAGTCCCTGGCTCACATGGTGGGAGGAATCAAGCATCAGACCAGAGCAGGAGTACAGGGCTTGCTTTGCCCTGCTTGGATCTGGGTTGCAATACTGGTTGGTGGCTCTTGGGGGAGGAGGAGTGTTGCTGTGGCAGAGCTTGCAGTGAGGGTGGAGTAGAAGTAGCTCTGAAAACAGCAGCTCAGCCCCTAAAGCTTGGGACAAAGCACTCTCTACAAGCAGCCATACGCTGACAAAAAGCTCAAAGGTCAAGTAGTTGGCTAGGAACATAGTCAGGCAGTGAAAAAGGACACAGACTCAGACTCAGACTCTAGAATCTTTTTTGGTGACAAAGAAGATCAAAACATACAGCCAGAAGGAGTAAACAAAGTCAAACAGCCTACATTAAAAGCCTCCAAGAAAAATATGAATTGGTCTCTGGCCATGGAAGCGCTCAAAAAAGATTTGGAAAAGCAAGTAAGAGAAGTAAAGGAAAAATTGGGAAGAGAAATGAGAGTGATGTGAGAAAACCATGGAAAACAAGTCAATGACTTGCTAAAGGAGACCCAAAAAATACTGAAGAAAGTAACACCTTAAAAAACAGACTAACTCAAATGGCAAAAGAGCTCCAAAAAGCCAATGAGGAGAAGAATGCCTTGAAAGGCAGAATTAGCCAAATGGAAAAGGAGGTCCAAAAGACCACTGAAGAAAACACTACCTTAAAAATTAAATTGGAGCAAGTGGAAGCTAGTCACGTTATGAGAAATGAAGTTATTATAAAACAGAACCAAAGGAATGAAAAAATGGAAGACAATGTGAAATATCTCATTGGAAAAACCATTGACCTGGAGAATAGATCCAGGAGAGATAATTTAAAAATTATTGGACTACCTGAGAGCCATGATCAAAAAAAGAGCCTAGACATTATCTTTCTTTTCTTTTTTTTTTTGGCAGGGCAATTGGGATTAAGTGACTTGCCCAAGGTCACACAGCTAGTAAATGTGTCAAGTGTCTGAGGCTGGATTTGAACTCAGGTCCTCCTGACTACAGGGCCGGTGCTCTACTCAGTGCACCACCTAGCTGCCCCTGGCATCATCTTTCAAGAAATTATCAAGGGGAACTTCCCTGATATTCTAGAGCCAGAGGGTAAAATAGAAATTTAAAGAATCCACTGATCACCTCTTGAAAAAGATCCCCAAAAGAAAACTCCTAGGAATATTGTCTCCAAATTCCAGAGCTCCCAGGTCAAGGAGAAAATAATGCAAGCAGGCAGAAAGAAACAATTTGAGTATTGTGGAAACACAATCAGGATAACACAAGATCTAGCAGCTTCTACATTAAGGGATTGAAGGGCTTGGAATATGATATTCTGGAGGTCAAAGGAGCTAGGGTTAAAACCAAGAATCACCTATCTGGCAAAACTGAATATAATGCTCCAAGGTAAAATATGGATTTTCAATAAAATAGATGAACTTCAAGCTTTCTCAGTGAAAAGACCAGAGCTGAATAGAAAATTTGACTTTCAAACACAAGAATCAAGAGAAGCATGGAAAGGTAAACAAGAAAGAGAAATCATAAGGGACTTACTAAAGTTGAACAGTTTTGTTTCCATTCCTACATGGAAAGATGATGTGTGTAATTCATGAGACCTTTCTCAGTACTAGGGTAGTTGAAGAGAATATACATATACATATACATACATCTGTATATATATTACATATGTATATTATATATATGTATGTATATAGACAGAGAGCACAGGGTGAGTTGAATATGAAGGGATGCTATCTAAAAAATAAAATTAAATTAAAGTGTGAGAGAGGAATATATTGAAAGAGAAAGGGAGAGATAGAATGGGGTAAATTATCTCACATAAAAGTGGCAAGAAAAAGCAGTTCTGTTGGAGAGGAAGAGGGGGCAGGTGAGGGGGAATGAGTTAATCTTGCTCTTATCGTATTTGACTTGAGGAGGGAATAACATATACACTCAATTGGGTATCTTACCCCACAGGAAAGTAGGGGGAAGGGGATAAAAAGGGGGGATAATAGAAGGGAGGGCAGATAGGGGGAGGAGGTAATCAAAAACAAACACTTTTGAAAAGGGACAGGGTCAAGGGAGAAAAATGAATAAAGGGGGACTGTATAGGATGGAGGGAAATATAGTCTTTCACAACATGAGTATTGTGGAACTGTTTTACATAATGATATATGTGTGGCCTATGTTCAATTGCTTGTTTAGGGAGGGTGGGTGGGAAGGGAAGAGGGGAGAGAATTTGGAACTCAAAGTTTTTGAGCAAAGATGCTCAAAACAAAAAGTTGTTTTTGCATGCAACTGAGAAATAAGATATATAGGGAATGGGGCATAGAAATCTATCCTGCCCTACAAGAAATTAAGGGGAAAGGGGATGAGGGGCGGGGGAGTGGGATGACAGAAGGGAAGGCAGACTGGGAAAAGGGACAATCAGAATATATACCATCTCGGAGTGGGGGGGAGGGTAGAAATGGGGAGAAAATTTGTAACTCAAAATCTTGTGGAAATCAATGTTGAAAACTAAAATATTAAATAAATAATTAAATTTAAAATTACTTTGCTAAGTGGTACAAGTTTGAATATGTTTTTCATGTTTTCTTACTATCTACATTTACTTAATGGGATGTATTACACTTCTTGTCAGCAATCAGTTTATCATGCATGGTTGAAATTGATTTCCTTAGAAATCTGAAAAGTAACCTTAGTAGCTGCCTCATTTTCTGAGTTTACTTTCTTGAAAAACTATTGTTCCCTGCTGAGATTTTTCAACAATTTGGATGCTTTAATTTGTTTTTCATTGGTGTCCAATTTGCTTAAGTCAGGATGTTTTGATTTGAAATGGTAACCAAGATTGTATTCTTTCAGAATGGTGATTACTTCTCAGCAAACATGGCACAATATTTTGTCTCTTGTGTAAGTAAACAAATATCTATATGTCCACTCCAGATTAAAAATTCCAAATTCCGATTTGATCTTCCTTTTCTTTTTTATCACCCATTTTACAAAGTCATCCCCAAAACTTTAATGTTAGAACCAAAAAAGCTCCACAGTAACTGCTCACATACAAAGAAATACTGAACTGAGTGCCTGACCTTGGAGAGAGCGCCAGACACTCATGTAACTTGGAGGGCGGCAGCACAGCGAGGGAGAGAAAGAAGCCCTTGAATTTTTGCTGCTCATTACATAGTGGATGGCTGGCACATGGCTGAGCTCACTTTGTCCCTCTTCAGTGCCAGTAATGACTGAAAACACAGTGAAAAGATGCGACTCTCGCTTCTCTCAGACTAGAGACAGGTTGACAATGGTTGGCTGCTGCAGGTCACATGACAAACAGGAGAGCATGTGCAGTGGCAACTCACCCTCCAAGTTACATGATGGACATAATAGTGACTAGTGGAAAACGGGTTAAGTGGGGTGAGGACACAGCACTTGTTACATCTTTACTTTTTTTTTTTTTTTTTTTTTAGCATCCTCTACCTTTTTCAAGGGCCATCGGAAATCCTTTGGCAGGCCATAAGCAGCCTGCATGCTGTATATTGTACAGGCTTTCTTTATACCTTTTCTGTCTCCTCCCAGATTGATTTTTTTTTTGACTAGGTAAAGAGGCCATTCTCTGTCTCACTTCTTACCTAACCAAAATCACTGATTGGGTGTTGCCTCAGTCAAACTGAGACCTGTTAAAGACTTGAGCTTAAAAAGGCCAAGTTCTCCCATGGCATCCAAAGCTATCTCCAGTCATCTTGATTTATATCTTACCACTGGACCCAGATGGCTCTGGGAGGAGATAGTGAAGCTGGTGGCTTTGCACAGCCCTTCCTTACTCAAATCCAATCCACTCCTAGGTCATGGCATCACCTCCTTGGTGTCATGGTCCTATTCTAAAATGAAGGACAAACAACAACCCCTTCTACTCTGTTGTCCCATCATACTGGCCTCCTAGATGTTCCTTGAACAGGACATTCCATCTTTTAACTCTGAACATCTTCTCTGGCTGTCCCTCATATCTGGACTGCTCTCCCTCCCTTTCTCCACCATGTGACTCTACTAGCTTTCTTCAAGTTAAATTCTATTTCTAAAGGAAACCTTTTCTAATCTTCCTTAAATCTAGTGCCTTCCATCTGTTAATTATTTCCTATTTATCTGGTAACTTATTTTGACATATTTGTTTGCACGTTGTCTCCCCTATTGGATTGTGAGTTCTTTGAGGACTGTCTTTTTGTGTTTCTCTGTATCCTCAGTGCTTAGGACAGTGCCTGGCATGTAATAGGTGTTTAATAAATGTTCTAGGCCACAAAAACAGTCAGTCAGAACAGATGGAAGGCACTAGATTTAAGGAAGATTAGAAAAGTAAAGACGTAACAAGTGCTGTGTCCTCACCCCACTTAACCCGTTTTCCACTAGTCACTATTTATTTATATATCTATCTATGCTTTAACTATAGCTCACATTTATGTAATGCTTTCCAGTTTCAACAAACAAACAAAACAGAAACTTAACACTGAATCACATTTGATCCTCACAACAAACACATGGGATTAGTGTGAATATCTATTATCCCCGATTTACAGATGAGGATAACAGAAGCTTGGAAAGATACAATCACTTGCTCAAGCTTACACAATAGTCACTAAGTGTCAGGTGGGAATTGATGCAGGTTGTCTGATTCCTGAGCTGAAGCTCTTCCTCTTACACTATGACTAAGACTGTTCTATGTCATCAAAGTGTAGGGAGAATTGCTTTTTTTTGGGGGGGGGGACATGATGGTTAGGAATGAATCTAAGAATATATTGAAATAATTCCTCAGATTAGGGTAGAGGTGGGAAGGATGTGGGAGAGGGATAGTTGGTAGATTCAAGATTTGATTGAGTCTCTGCCTTTGGGGCTAATTTGTCTTTGTAGAGAGAGAAAGAAGGCAGAGTCAAATCCAGTGCCCCAAACTGCAAACTTTAGCCAGTGTCTGGCATGAGAACCATGTACCATCTCATGTGCCCTATGTCGAGAGGCTCCTTGTCCTTTGAAAGTGTTGCAGCCACTACCAGACAGATGAGGGTGTTACCTTCAACATGTTTGGGGTCTGGGGATTCCCCAAAAATGTCTCTCATTGAGCTTTGGGGTTCTCCCTGCCCAAAACTGCTTGTTCTAGCTGGTGTCCAGCATAAATACAAACCAGTATCTACTATAAGATCCACCCATGCAGTTTTCAGCCTCCATCATCAGTTCCTGAGATTACAGGAATTGAAAATGGTGAAGCACATTTCTGTTTTTGTGTGTGCTCATGTGTGTGTGCGCACATGGGTATTTGCAGGTCTGTGTGTACATACAGGTGATGTTGGACACCAAGTTCAGTGACCCACTAGTCAGAAAAAGGATGGGCAAGGAAGGAAGTAGCTTACCTTTCCTAGAGATAGGAAACTAAGCCATGGAAGAACTGCAGGAAATGTGAGAGGACAGGTGTTACATGTATGTTTTCAAGGGTATGAGTATGTGGGGTGATTAAAGTACTTTAAAAAGGATAAGAAGCTTCAAGAAAGCCCAGTTCTCAGGGCCACTTACCTGGAAGTACTGTTAGAAGAACTTTCTTGAAAACATCAATAATATTTGCACTAGAATTGTGGTTTCCACACCAGTATTCCCCAGAGTCTTCTATCTGGAGGCCAGACATGTTGACTGAGATGACACTAGTGTTATAACTGAGGGAGTATCGTGGGTCCTTAGTCTTTGACCAAGATTGTGGTCTTGTGATTAACAAAGTACATCTAGTTGTATTTTCTATTTTTTTACACCAGGCTTTGTCTAGATGATCAGGGTTTGGAGGTGTATACCGGCAGCTCACTGTGAGCGTCTCTCCAACCACTCTGTGCTCCTCTTCATAGATTTCTTTTCCAAGGGAGCCTGCAGAGTACAACCCCAGGTCACTAGGAGCTCAGTTGGACAACAAACATACTTCCTTGAGTAGGAAAGAAGAAGTAGAGGGAACATTTCTGAAGAATGCCAACAAAACTAGCAGTAAGAGATAGAAAATGAAATTCCATTCAAAATAACCACATAGAGAATCACAGATGGTAAAATAGACAATACTGATTACAAGTTAAAAAATTGCACAAAAAACCAGTGCTGATAAAATTGAAGTAAATTAATGGGAAAGCTTCTTTGCATCAAGTTTCTCCCATAAAGGTCTTATTTCTAAGATATATAGGAAACTGATTCAAATTTATAAGAATAAACCTTTCCCCAATTGATAAATCATCAAAGAACATGAATAGGTTATTTTGAGGGGAAGAAAGCCAAGCTATTAATAGCCATATTTTAAAAATGCTTTAAATTAGGAGAATACAAATTAAAACAATTGTGAGGAATATAACAACAATGATGATAACAAATCATATTAAAAAAGTTAGCAACAAATTAAGCAACAGTGCCAATGCTACCTAAATTACCTTACTCCTTCAGTGCCATACCAATCAATCTACTAAAGGATTGTTTTCTAACTATGGCTCTGGGGGGAATGAATGCCAAACAACAAACATGAACACCACCAACAAAAGGAGAGAGAGGATCACAGAAAATAGACTTGTAATTTGGATTCCATGAAATTAAAGTGTTTCTACAAACAAAACCAAGATGACCAAAATCCAGAGAGAAATAGCTAACCGGGAAAAATTTGTATAACCATTTTCTTTTCAAAGTGGTGAAGTGGATAGAGCACAAGACTTAGAGTCAGGAAGACCTGAGTTTAAATCTGGCCTCAGACACTGGCTAGCTATATGATCCTGGGCAAGTAAGTCACTTCACTTTGGCCTGCCTTAGTTTCCTCATCTGTAAGATGAGGATAATAATAGCATCTGCTCCTCAGGGTTATTGTGAGTTTAAAATGAGATAATATTTGTAAATCACTTAGCAAACCTTCAAGTACTACAGAAATAGTAACGATTTTTATTATCATGATCAGGATATAGAAGGAATTGATTCAGATTTATAAGAATCACTAATTCCTCAATTGATAAATGGTTGAAGGATATGAATAGGCAATTTTCAAAGGAAAAGATCCAAAACCATCAATAATCATAAGAAAAAATTCTCCATATCACTAATAATCAGAGGAATGCAAATCAAAGTTACTTTGAGGTTCTACCTCACACAGTCAGTGGCAAAGTCGATAGAAAGGGAAAATGATAAATGTTGAAGGGGCTACAGGAAAATAGGGAACAATAAATTATGGTTGGTGGAATTGTGAATTGATCATGACATTCTAGTGGCATTCTAGTGGATAGAGTACTGGGCCTAGAGCCAGGAAGACTCATCTTCCTGAGTTCAAATCTGGCCTTAGACATTTACCAGCTGTGTTGTTTCAGGCAAGTCACTTAATCCTGTTTGCCTCAGTTTCCTCATCTGTAAAATGAGCTGGAGAAGGAAATGGCAAATTACCCCAGTATCTGCCAAGAAAATCCCGAATGGGCTCACAAAGAGTTGGACATGACTGAAAAATGATTGTATAGCAACACATCATTTTGGAAAGTAATTTAGAACTATTTCTTAAAATTACTAAATTGTGACTTTACTCCTAGAGGGATCAAAGAAAGAAAAGGATCCATATGAATAAAAATATTCATAACAGCTTTTTTGCATTGTGGCAAAAAATGAAACTAAGGAGTACCTATTAATTGGAAAATGGATGAGCAAATTATGGAAATGAATATATTGGAACAGCATCATGCCATAAGAAATGACATGAGTGGTGGTTTAAGAGAGGCTTGGGAAGACTTGTAATAACTGATGTAGAAGGAAGTTAGCAGGACAAGAACCATTTTCATAATAACAACAAAAAGAATAACTACTTTGAAAGAAATAATAATAACGATGATGATGATAGCTGACATTTATATAGCATTGTAAGTTTTACATCATTCATAATGAGCTGGAGAAGGAAATGGCCAACCACTCCCCAGTGGTTTGTCAAGAAAAGGCTAAATGGGATCCTAAAGAGTCAGACGTGATTGAAATGACTGGACAACAACAAATACTTTACAAAAACTATCTCATTTTATCTTCATAACAACCCTGGGAGGTCTTGTCCTCCTCAGTTTACAGATGAGGGAACTGAGGCATACATTAGTAAAGTGACAGATAATAAGTTCTGAAGTCATATTTGAACTCAGATCTTCCTGACTGCAGGTCTGGCACTCTACCCACTGTACTACCTAGGTGCCTCATCAGTTCTCTAACTAGCCATGATCCCAGGGCGCCTTTGGTGAAGCATACTATCCACCTCCTGATAGAGAGTTAATGCATTCAGGATGCAAAATGAGATATATATTTTTGGTGATGGCCAATCTGGGAATTTGTTTTGTCTGACTGTATATGTTACAAGTGTTCTCTCTCTCTCTCTCTCCCTTCAATTGGGAGGGGAGAGAAAATAAGTAAAATAATATAACATATAAATATAATATAATATATAATTATATATTATATTATATTTATATTATATCTATTATTATATACTATATATTATATAATAAAATATATAAAAATAATAAATGTTGATAGGGGAAAAAACTTAAAAAAAATGAAAATAACTATGGAAATACTTAGGCATCTACTTAAAGAAAATTAAAGCATGTTAATTGAAAAAGGCAAAAGAAAAGAAAGGGAACCTCGGTTCTTCAGAAAGCGGCCCCTCTTACTCCAGCAGTCATACCCTGAATATGCCTCCCCAGACCCCATTCCCGTCCTGAGGAGCCAAGCCTCCTTTTCTACCATCTGTGTAGCATCCCTCACCACCTTCTTCTCCTTCCCTGCCCCCTCCCATCTCCCCAGCTCATCTTGTCTTTACTCTCTTATTCTCTTTTCCTCCTTACCCCTCTCACATGAAACCCATAGAAGCAGCAGCAGCAACTGAAGAAGGACCTCTGGGGTCATCTTGCTTCTTTCCATAATCAGAGGTTCAAGGGATACAGGGAGTCTCCAAGTATGTTTGGGAAAATTGAAAAGAACAGCCAAGGACTTTCAGAATACCAGAAGCAAAAGAAGAACTTACAATCTATTTGGAGAAACGGGAAGGGGAACAAGCAGAAGTGCTGATCTCAGAAGGGAAGGGTTAGAGAGCCTTGAGGTTGGACTGTAGAATCCTGTAGATCACCAGAAGATGTGGCCTTGCTTGGGCAAAACTTGATCAGTTTCTTACATGATAATTATTAACTCTCCCTCTCCCACGCCACCCCCCAGAAAGACACGAAGAGGACCTAGCTGGGTGGGGGTACTGTGATTGGTGAGAGTGTATAGATGGGTTTGTGGGAGTAGGGTGGGAGGTATCTAGGATAGATGACAGCTGTCTAAACAACAGGGAAGATGAAGATAGAGGCATAGCATGCCTCCCAGAAATACTCTTTCCTCCGTATTCCTGCCCAGTTCCTCTCCATCTCTAAGAAGGAAATATAATAGCAATTATGCAATTGTGCTCAAATCTGTTGAAAATGTCCCTACTATAACTTGGTGTCTCCCATAATAATGAAAATAATACAAACATAACAATGATATGATGAGGGTAATTAGCATGACAATTAGGCCTTCATTGACCAGTCCCTGTTACATTTATACATTTTAAGATTTGCACGGAATTTTCCAGAATGTAACTTCCTTGAGGATAGGGATTATTTCAGTCTCTGTTGCTGTAGCCTATCAGGTGCTTAATGACTTGACAGATTTATTGATTGTTGCTATTAGGCTACCTGCACACACCACTTTGTGTCTGATTTTTTGAGTATGATGTTTATTTTTTTTTCACTTTTTTTATTTAATATTTTCAGTTTTCAGCACTGCTTTTCACAGGAGTTTGAATTACAAATTTTCTCCCCATTTCTACCCTCCCCGCCACTCCAAGATGGCATATATTCTGATTGCCCCATTTCCCAGTCAGCCCTCCCTTCTGTCATCCCACTCCCCCCCATCCCCTTTTCCCTTACTTTCCAGTAGGGCAAGATAGATTTCTATGCCCTATTGCCCAAATATCTTATTTCCTAGTTGCATGCAAAAACCTTTTTTTGAACATTTGCTTTTAAAACTTTGAGTTCCAAATTCTCTCCCCATTTCCCTCCCCAGCCACCCTAAGAAAGCAAGCAATTCAACATGGGCCACATGTGCATCATTATGTAAAACCCTTCCACAATACTCATGTTGCGAAAGATCAACTATATTTTGCTCCTTCCTATCCTATCTCCCTTTGTTCAATTTTCTCTCTTGACCCTGTCCCTTTTTGAAAGTGTTTGCTTTTGATTACCTCCTCTCCTTATCTGCTCTCCCTTCCATCATCCCCCCTTTTTTATCTCCTTCCTCCTTCTTTCCTGTGGGGTAAGATACCCAATTGAGTGTGTATGTTATTCCCTCCTCAGGTCAAATCCAATGAGAGCAAGATTCACTCATTCCCCCTCACCTGCCCCCTCTTCCCCTCCTATAGAACTGCTTTTTCTTGCCATTTTTATGCAAGATAATTTACCCCATTCTATATCTCCCTTTCTCCCTCTCTCAACAGATTCCTCTCTCATCCTTTAAATTGATTTTATTTTTTTAGATATCATCCCTTCATATTCAACTCACCCTGTGCCCTCTGTCTATATATATGTGTATATTCCCTTGAGCTACCCTAATACTGAAGTTTCATGAATTACACACATCATCTTTCCATGTATGAATGTAAACAAAACTGTTCAACTTTAGTAAGTCCCTTACAATTTCTCTTTCTTGTTTACCTTTCCATGCTTCTCTTGATTCTTGTGTTTGAAAGTCAAATTTTCTATTCAGCTCTGGTCTTTTCACTGAGAAAGCTTGAAAGTCCTCTATTTTATTGAAAATCCACATTTTGCCTTGGAGCATGATACTCAATTTTGCTGGGTAGGTTATTCTTGGTTTTAATCCTAGTTCCATTAACCTCTGGAATACCATATTCCAAGCCCTTTGATCCCTTAATGTAGAAGCTGCTAGATCTTGTGTTATCCTGATTGTTTTTCCACAATACTCAAATTGTTTTTTTTTTCTGGCTGATTGCAGTATTTTCTCCTTGATCTGGGAGCTCTGGAATTTGGAGACAATATTCCTAGGAGTTTTCTTTTGGGGATCTTTTTGAGGAGGTGATAGGTAGATTCTTTCAATTTCTATTTTACCCTCTGGCTCTAGAATATCAAGGCAGTTATCCTTGCTAATTTCTTGAAACACGGTATCTAGGCTCTTTTTTGATCATGGCTTTCAGGTAGTCCAATAATTTTTAAATGATCTCTCCTGGATCTATTTTCTAGGTTAGTGGTTTTCCCAATGAGATATTTCACATTGTCTTCCATTTTTTCATTCCTTTGGTTCTGTTTTATAATATCTTGATTTCTCATAAAGTCACTAGCTTCTACTTGCTTCAATCTAATTTTTAAGGTAGTATTTTCTTCACTGGTCTTTTGGACCTCCTTTTCCATTTGGCTATTTCTGCCTTTCAAGGAATTCTTCTCCTCATTGGCTTTTTGGAGTTCTTTTGACATTTGGGTTAGTCTATTTTTAAGGTGTTACTTTCTTCAGTATTTTTTGAGGTCTCCCTTAGCCAGTCATTGACTTGTTTTTCATGGTTTTCTCGCATCACTCTCATTTCTCTTCCCAATTCTTCCTCTACTTCTCTAACTTGCTTTTCCAAATCCTTTTTGAGCTCTTCTATGGCCTGAGAGCAGTTCATGTTTTTTTCTTGGAGGCTTTTGATGTAGGCTCTTTGACTTTGTTGACTTCTTCTGGCTGTATGTTTTGGTCTTCTTTGTCACCAAAGGAAGATTCCAAAGTCTGAGTCTGAATCTGAGTCCATTTTTGCTGCCTGTTCATGTTCCCAGCCAACTACTTGACCTTGAGCTTTTCATTGGGGTATGATTGCTTGTAGAATAGAGAGTACTTTGTCCCAAGCTTGAGGGACTGTGCTGTTGTTTTCAGAGCTCCTTCTACACAGCAAGCTCTGTCACACCAGCACTCCTCCTCCCCCAAAACCACCAATCTGGACTGTGACTCAGATCTGAGCAGGCTCTGCACTCCCACTGGGATCTGCCACTTAATTCCTCCCACCATGTTGGCCTGGGGTGGGAAGCAACTGCAACTGTAGTTCTGTAGCTCCACCACCTTCACTGTCCCCGGGGCGGTGGCCCACTGCAAATGCCTTTCACTTTGTCCCTGAAGGTTTTTCACACTAACCTTCTCTGTTGTCTTTGGTGTTTGTGGGTTGGGAAGTCTGGCAGCTGCCACAGCTCACTGATTCGGGGTGCTAGGGCCTGTTCCGCCCAGCTACCAGTCTGTTTGGTCCAGGCGCAGCCCATGCTGGGCTCTGCTCCTCTCTGACATTTATTTTTTAATGAATTTACTTCTTTAACAGAAATGGAGCCCTCCTTAGACCTACCTGAAATGACTTACTGTATCTATGCCAAGATACCATAGTGGAGATGAAAGAAGAATTACAATAATTTTATTATAGCTAATATTTATTTAGCACTTATTGTGTGCTAAGCATTATGCTAAAAGCTTCAGAAATGTTTTCTCATTTGATCCTATTATCATTGCCATTTTTCAGGTGAGGAAACTGAGGTAAGCAAGGGATAAAGTGACTTGCCTAGGGTCAACCAGCTAGTAAGTATCTGAGGCTGTATTTGAACTCAGGTCTTGCTGACTCCAGGCCCAGTGTTCTATCCATGTGCCACCTTTAGATCACATGACATATTGCTGGAACTTGGGTTTTCTGTTTATAAAGAAAATAATTGGCAAAATTAAATTTGAACTCTAGAAATGTGGATGGAGATCTTCCTTTTCAGCCTCAGTTTTTGCCAGAATTTAGTTGCTATTTGGCAACTTCTCCTCTCTTGTTAATGTTAACATTTGGTAACTTTTGGATGTATCAAAGAATAAATTATGGCTATTTCTTCCTTAGCCATCAACATTATTCTTTAAAGCAATTTTTCATAATTTAGAAGGGTCTATTTTAATCTTTCTGCACATTAAAATGATGCCTATGAGAAAATGTCAAACAGCTCTTTTTAGTTAAGAAAAAAAGTGATTATCCGTCACTACTGACTTCTTTTTTGTTGTTGTTGTTTTTTGTTTGTTTTTTGGAGGGGGGAAGGCAGGGCAATTGGGGTTAAGTGACTTGCCCAAGGTCACACAGCTAGTAAGTGTGTCAAATGTCTGAGGCCGGATTCAAACTCAGGTCCTTCTGACTTCAGGGCCAGTGCTCTACTCACTGCGCCACCCAGCTGCTCCCACTACTGACTTCTTACCCAACCCTTTCTGTCTTTTCCCCAGGCCAACAGAAAGCATTTGAAAGGAGTCATGTGTATATGGAGAAGTAGGGTTTCAGGGCAACACAGGGCTTGGGAGCAGTCCTGATGTCTGACAATTTCACTTTTCCATGTAGGGTTCTCAAGGGTGTATATAAGGCAGGAGACCCCATAGTGATCCTAGAGGCATCAGTCAGATGCATAGATTCAATTAAATTCATTCAGTTCAGTTCAGAGTCATTTATCATAGTTTAGTTCAATACAAGAAACATGAGCTATGCAAATACAATGTCATAGAATTGGAGATTTGGAAGGAACTTTAAGGACCAACTAATCCAACCTACCACCAAGGGAATCCCCACCATAATGTTTCGGACAAATGGTCAAATATATCAGCAAGGCAATAATCACAATATAGATGATAATTGTCAAAAAGCCTGTGTGGTTCTGTATCACAAAATATATGAGACTCTCCACGTAGAAGGTAGAAGAAGTAAACCATTTATTCAGACACCAGAGGACCAGATCCCATAAGCCATCTACCCAATCCATCACAGCAGCAAAGAATTCAATATATAACATCACAGCATGGAGCCTCACCATCCCAAAACCATCTGCCCCTTTCTGAAGCCTTGCCACCAACAAACAAAACTTACAGCACAGCTATCACAGGTCAGGTTCCTGCCCCAAGAGGTAAAGAGTCCTATTTGAGAGGTCAGTTCTTTAGTAAGCCAGCATCCAGAACTCGGTTGACACCAGGTCCAGGGATGACACATCACAGTTGTGGACAGATCCAGGGATGACATCTGGCTTAAGCAATCAGGCATATGCAGGTAGATGGTACTAAGCCTGCAGAAAACAAATCTCAAACAAATTTAACAGACAAAAATCCAAAAAGAAACAAAGAGACTGTCATAGCCTCATTCATGGTAGTATACATGAGTGAAGGCTACAGTTTCATAATCATTTCCTCCTGGATAAACATCTGTTATAATATTATCTTTCCCATGTGCTATTAAGCCTCTTATCTAGGTACATTTTGTATGGCTCATTGGTTGGAATACCATCTATCCTTCTAAAATCTACCCATGCTCTCAATAGAGTAGTAAACATTTCTTGTCACTCTATTCTGATGTTGAATCCACTGGCTATTCACTCTTTTCTCTGGAGGAAATTTATGTTTTCCCCAGTCTCCTAAGTCATTTAACTGCGAATCTTAACCAGCACCTCTGAAAGAGGATTCCCTACTTCTGCAATTAGCAGAGTCAGAATTAGGTATTTCGATCAAATTCCTATGAAAGACTCCCAAGGGAGTATCGTAATAAACTTCTGTGTTCCCCAACATAGTAGCAGTCTTCATCATCTCCTCCCTAAGTGAATACCAGGGTCTATCTGCAGTAGGTCATATAGAATCAGCAGGATATCCTCTATTACAATCTGTTGTAGCTAAAGCTAACATATTGGTTGTTTGGTTACCTCCTTGCAAATGACAGTCTCTAAAAACTTTCTGTACAAAAGAATTCTGACTAATACTTATGAATCTCATACAATCCACAGTTCTACAGATACTCCTGTGGCCCCTTCACCACCGACTCTCACCATCTAAGATATTAACGATTCTCCCATTCTCTGGGTGAACCTACTCAAGATATCTGTGATTTCCTGCTGTGTAAAATCCTCCAACATTTCCCTGAACACTGTATTATTATCTTGGGTTTCTTGCCTGCTTCGCTGTATGGGGAGCACTGCTGTTTGAGGTACCTGGTCTCATACTGTATCATTCTCTGCCTTCCATAGCATCATACCACAAAGTAACATTTCATGCCTCAGCTTCTGATATTGTATCATCCTCTCTAGACTCTCTCCCTCTGTATTGGCAACCAAAAATGGGCTCCTTAGCACTTAGTCAACAAGTGCCCTTGACTAGTTTGGCTTTTTCCCCTGAACTGAATACTGTTTGTATGTTGGACTGGAGTAAGCTTGTCGGCCCCTTCACCTTGCTTCCCTTGCTTAAGCTGATGGAAAGAACCTGTGCTTTCCCGGTCAACCCCTTCACCTTGCTTAAGCAGATTGAAAGAACCTGTGCTTTCCCCGGCGTACCTTACACCCCCGCAGAAGCTGGATGGTTAAAAGCAGCTCCCGTTGGAGCCAGAGGCTGCTACAGCTACAGCCGCAGTCACAGTCACAGCTACAGTCACAGTCACAGTCACAGTCACAGCTACAGCCACAGCCACAGCCACAACCACAGCCACAGCTGAAGCAGGAGCTGCCAGTAGCAGAGCTGACCTACGGGAGGAAGCTGAACAAAGACTTCAGGCCAGTGGGTAATCTTTTTACCATAGAGGGGGAAGCATGATTTTGCTTTATGCGATCATGCTTCTCTGTAGCCTCCTGGTTACTCTTTCAAGGCGTACTTATTGGGCCTGGAAGCTTTTGATCAATATATCAAAATGGGGTTGCTGGTTCATGGGTTGGTTACTGTGGAGCCTAAATATATGTTTTGATTCTTCTGCCTTCTACTTTGAGAGTTTCTTATATCCGGCGGTTCCGAACCTTTCAGACATGTTTATGATCCTCTTTGAGATTATAAACTCTGCCCTCCTAATACACCATGGCAACCAGACTGGCAGTTAGGTCAGTTAGACTCGACCTGGGCTGAACCGAAATGCACTCTTGACCTCCTTGGCTCCCTCTGTCTTCTAGCCAAATTAACAGCAAAATCAGTTGATTCCTGAACAGGAATCTGTTGGTATAGAAGAATATTCTCATTTGAGCTAGATGTTTCTCTAATCATCTCAGTTCTCTCTTGTAACAGTCCGTCCCTGCTTTCATATATAATACAATACTCTGTGAGTAAAATCCAGCCTCGTCTAGAGATTGCTGTTGGCAATTCTCTCCCTGGCTTAACTGTAATTTCTTGCAAAAGTCTTTTCAAATCTCTAGGCCCTACTGCAGCTTCTGTTTCTAGTCCTCACAGAAACCAGTGCCTTTAGACCATTCCCTTGCTAGGGAAGAATAATGTACCTCTTCCCACCCTGGGATAACCATTTCTTTCTCTAAAGCCTTTCTGCCTCCAAATAGAGATCTTATACCTTGCGATTCTGTTTGTGACATCAATATAGATGATAATTGTCAAAATGCCTATATGGTTCTGTATCACAAAATATAAGAGACTCTCCACATAGAAGGTAGAAGAAGTAAACCATTTATTCAGACACCAGAGCACCAGATCCCATAAGCCATCTACCCAATTCATCACAGCAGCAAAGAATTCAATATACAACATCACAACATGGAGCCTCACCATCTCAAAACAATCCACCCCTGCTGAGGACTTGCCACCAACAAGCAAAACTTACAGCACATATATCACACATCAGGTCCCTTTCCCTCAGTTCTGTCATAACTGCTTTCCAGGATTTCCTGTGACACAATTTCCTTTTCCTTTCAGCAAGCTCCTGCCACCACATGTGACTTAGGCTTCCTGTGATGTAAGCAGGTCACATGGCCTATTAATGGGTGGGAAAGATCTTCAAGTCTAAATTGCTATTATATCAACTGACCTCTGTTGGAAGACCTCCAAGGAGAGGGAACACCCCACATTCAAGTCTAATCAACTTTGAAACAGCTCTAATTGTTAGGAAGTATTTTTTTTCCTGTGCAACTTGGGTCTCAAAGACCACTGGTGTGAGACTCTTTCCTTGCTGTTGGAGATCAATGGCCCACACCTGTGGAAAAGGTGGAGTGGAGTTGAAGAGAAGAGAGAATTAGTCTCTGGACTTCTTCGGGGGGAGGCTCTTTAGTTTCTTTGTTACTATGTAGTCACTTCAGGTGCTTCTGGCTACTAGCTTCAAGAGAGAAAATGTGTGATGTCAACTCCACTTCAAGTCACTAAAGAGAAAATAAGACTCTGGCAAGAAGCCAATAAGAGAAGAGCTAGCAGTCTGCATCGTGTCCCTATCCCCAGCTTGCCACACTAGAGACTTTGGGGGACTTTCCCCTTTGGGTGTGATCTGGGATTCTCTTTTTCAGTTGAGCAGTTATCTTACTCTCAGTGGGACAGCTCCTTCACTTTGTATTGTTTGGCATATATACATATACTTTCTCTGATTTCTGTTTTGCTATTAGCTCAGATAAGTAGATTTCTTTACTGCTTCCTATATGTGGTTATTGTGCAACTGGTATTTTGTGGGAAGGGATATAAAGCTTGGGGCCCTCCTTTCCTCATTAAGAAATGGCGATCAGAAGTTTAGCTTGAACCTGAAAACCACATTCCCTAGACCAGGGGTGGGGAACCTGTGGCCTTGAGGCCACATGGGGGTTTCTAGATCCTTATTAAAAGGATTTGTTCTATAAAATTTGGAATCAGCCAAAAGGCCACACTTAAGGATCTAGAAGGCCACAGGTTCCCCACCCCTACCCTAGACTAATGATATTTAAGGGAGCAAATAGATATAATGCTAGCCCAGTCCCTGCTCTTTGAGGAGATCAAAGCAGTCGAGCTTGTGGCCTCAACCTCTTGCTTCCCTTCCTGTTAGGAGATAAAGTCTCTCTCAAATAAGGGCAAAGAGAGAAAAGACTAGAGATATCTATTCTACCTCCCTTTGAGACATACAGCACACCCATTCTACATGTGGAGCATCTGACATCAGACCTAAAGTAGACTCTTTGCAATTCCCATCCACTACTCCTGGTTCTGTCCTCTCGAGGTCAAATAGAATAAATCTGAATCATCCTCCAGATGACATTCTTCAAATACTTGGAGACAGTCATCACATCCCCTGGAATCTTCTCTGCCCAGGGTAAACACATCCAGGTCCTTCAACTGACCCACATATGTCATATGCAAGACTCTTTGCCAACTAGGTTACCCTCCTCTGGGCATTCTCCAGACTATCAATATCCTTCTTAAGCCCAGAAAGGAACACAATGCTTCAGGTGGCATCTGAGGAGGGCAGGGCATAGTGATACTCTCACATTCCTATTTCTGGATATTGTGTCATTTTTAACACAGCCCAAGATTGCATTAGCTTTTATGACCTCCCGCTTTGAGTTTGCAGTCCACTAAAGCCCCCAGAACTTTTTCAGAATGACTGCTATTAATTCACATATCTTCCATTTTATACATATAACCAAATATAAGACTTTACATCTTTCCCTATTGAGTTTCATCATATTAAATCCAGCCTGATGCTTCAGCTTGTTGAGATTCTTTTGGATCATGCATGTGTATGTGTATGTTTGGTATGTGTAGGACATATCTCTCCCAGTTTTGTGTCATCTACAAATCTGATGACTATACATTATATACCTTTATCAGTCATTGATTAAAATGTTCGATAGTACAGGGCTATTTCTAGGTTGGGCCTGACTGGGTAGTTTAGAAACCAATATTGAAACAAAACCAGATATTTACAGGTAATAACCTACAGTGTTAACAAAAGGACATTTATTGAGACATAGCAGGAGAAGGCTATTTGACAGGGATAGGCATTCAGACACCTTTGAAGTGATTCAGCAGAGTGAAGCTCCCTTCAAGACCCATTAGCTAAGCATCTGAAAGCCCTTCTAGCTTCCTGTGGCTCCTTTGCATTCAGGATATGAAGAATTAAGTCAGCTGATAAACATTTATTAAGCACCTCCTCCAGACCATTGGGGACACAAATAAAAAAAAGTAAAGACAGTTCTTGTTATCAAGGGCCTTGCAGTCTAACAGGGGAAGGCAAAACACAAAGGAAGCTGAAAAGGGGGGAGGTACCTGTAGCTGTAGTGAGATGGAGTCTGGTCATCCAAGCAATTCTGAATCTATTTGTCCATAACTGTCCAATCCATATCTCTCCATCTTCTCTACAAGTGTAGTATAAGATACTTTATTAAAAGAATTGCTAAAAATCTACTTAAACTAGAGACACATCATTCCCCTCATCTACGGGTCTAGTAATCCTGTTAAGAAAGGAAGTGGGGTTTGTGTGGCCTAACCTATTCTTGATGAACTGGCCCTTTGTAATCATTGTTTCTCTTTCTAGATGTTTGTCTAGCATCTATTTAATGATCCATTATAGAATTTCCCCAGGAATTTAAGTTGGATTCATTGGCTTATAGTTTCCATACTGTTCAATTCCCTTTCTGGAAAATCAAGATAGCCTTCTCCAGTCTTATGCCTCTCCTCCCATTTTCTGTGATCCTTCAAATATCACTAAAAATGACATCTTCCAGTTCTTTCAGAACTCCCATAGACCTTAGAATTTTACCTTGAGCCAAACTAGCATAGGATTTTTAATTTCCATACTAGTCAACCATGTTTGGGGCAAGGCCATGTCATTTCTTATAATAGCCTCCACTGGTCAACTTTGAACAATTTAAGGGAGATGGATGAGGATGGAAAGAACTTTTAAGAATCAATTGTGCTAGAAGACTTCCAAGTATCTGGTCTGCCAGATATAACAGGTAGCACAGCTCAGTAGAGTGTAACAATTCATTTTGAACCCCTAGTGGGGACCTTCTGTGGAATGTGGCTACCCTGATTGATCAGTTTCAAGAAGGCTTGATGAACTCAATCTAGGAGAAACTTGCCTGGCTCTAGAAAGAACAGAGATTGCCTCTTGTCTCCAATTTCCAGGAAAATTGTCCTCATTGGATGTGAGCCTAAATCTGGTTGACTTCCTCCAGATGCACCCACTGAATGAGAAAGATAGTTGAAGAAATGGATACTGTGGTATGTTTTATAGGAAATCAGAGTGTGACTGAGGGAACTGTCTGGTCCAGGGCCTCAAAGGATAATAGGAAGATTTCACAAAACCAGGAATAAGATGACTTTTAGATCTAGAACTGGGAAGGGTCCTTAGAGACCATCTAATCTAAGCTCTTCATTTCAAAGATGAGGAAACTAAGGTCCAGGGAAGTTAAGTGACATGCCTAAGGTCATACAAGTTGAGAATGATAGACATAAGATTTGAAACCAGGTCTTCTGCTTCTAAAGCTAGTGGTCTTTCCATTGCACTTCACTGTCCCTTGCCATCAAAGCCCACCTTTACTCCCTAATTCTTTCTTGGTTTCTGTTTTGTCATATTGCACTTGGACCCTTTATGGTCAAGGCAGATATCTCCAATCAATACCTTTTGGGATGATTCTACCCAAAACTGAAGTTCATTTTACTCTCATGCCTTCTTACTTTGAATGCTTTTAAAACCAGAGCCAAACTGCCCAGTCTGGGAGAAGGAATTTCAAGTGATAAAGGTGGCTTTTGAGGCCTACCATTTCAAGAGGGCAGAGCATCCTATCATTGTAAGTTCTGGGCTGACCCAGGAAAAACTGGAACTCCTCTAGAAGGTCCAGAAGTGAGTAGGATATCTGTCCAGTCAACTCTTATGAGGGCTTATGAATGGAGAAGAGAGCAAACCAGTTGGGCAGCACTTTGAGGTCAGACTGACACTCAAAGTGATGGAACAACAACTTATAAAAGAGACCAAAGACAGAGGTCTAAATGAAGCAGTCATTTTTGTATAAGTGCCTGACTCACGAACTCCATTTTATAACATAAAACAAAAAACTTGGGTTTATGTTAGCCCAGCAGGAACTGAAGAAAAGAGGGCCTTTTAAACCAAAACACTTAATTGTCTTCCTATTCCAATGAAAGTACAGATGGTGACATTTTAGAAATCATCTTGCCCTCTTTTAGCTAAGCATGTCAATTGACAATATTGTAGTGGGGGGTAACTAAGCATAGTGAGATTTTAGAACTCTCTATCGCTGTTCACCTCTTGAATCTCTAGTTATGTGTTATAAACCTAACTGAGGATGTCCAGTCAAGATGGTGGCCTGAGTGGGAAGCAAACTACTCAGCTATCACAAACTTAGGATAGCAAAACTCTGGAGTTTACACTAGAATCAATAATGATTAAGAAATCCAATAACTGACTTCTTCCACCCCAGAACTGCCTAACAGGTGGTAGGAAAGGGTGTCCACCAGCAGATGTAGAGTCAGTGCAGGGTAGCTTCCTAGTGTAACCAGAAATGACCCAAAGGTGTATAGCCTGCAGGACTTTGTGTCTGGAGGCAGACAGAGTAGAGGGCTCCCTTGAGAAAGGGAATCAGGGTAGTCAGAAAGGCAAGGGTAGAGAGAGACCTTGGAAGTTTAATGACCAGGGGCAATAAGCAGCCAGCGATGACCAATGTGGGGCTACATCTCTTAGGTCATCTCACCCGGGGCCTGGGGCTCCAAGGTTTCTGATACTCTCTCTTAAGGTACAAGAGAGGGCCCTGTAGATCTAGTGCTGTTTACTTCAAAGAAGGGGAAAGGGTGGTGGGAACCTAAGGGTGAAAAGTAGAGGTCAGCTCAGGAGCCTCATTGACCTAGGGTGAGCTGACTACCCCCACCCAAAACACAGAGTAGAGGTAGAGCGTGGCCTTAGCACAAAGTCCCAATTCACTAACTAAAGCCAGAACTAAATTTTTGAAATTTCGAGATTCCCCCATTAGAAGCAAGTAGCTATAACAACCACAAGCAGAGACCAATAACAGAAAAATGCACCTGAGCATAGTGTAGGGATTTAATGTACTGATTAATTGATTAAGCAGTTTATTGCCAGTGGTTGAAGAGGCCAGGCTTTTGCTGTTGCATCAAAAGATGCATTTGACTGAGAACGAAACGTGTTTACTTTTGTTTTCAATAATTTGTGTCTGTAGTTCTGAAACACTGTGGACCTGGAGTTAGGAGAGAAATGGGTTTGAGTTATAGTGGCAGTGTTTCCATGGGCAAGTCACCTGACTTTTCTAAGTTTCTTTTTTCTCATCTGTAAAATGAGGATGATTCTTGCCACTATTTGTAGTAACCATTTTTCAGTTATGATGAAGCCCAAATGAGATAATGTAGGTAAAATGCTTTGTAGAGCTTAAAATGCTATGTAAAGGTCAGTTTGAAAATTATTACTATGATTATTTTCATTAGTGGAAGCTCGGTAAGTTCTGCACTTCAGCTAGTTTCACTTTCAGAATTATAGATACTGATAGAAAGAGAAGTTGAAATTTGGGAACATGGGGTGGGGTAGTTGAGCATATAGTGCCCTGTAGGGCAACTCAGGTTTATGGTACTTGAGGCTGAAGGACATTTTCTTTTGTTTTTGGCTTTTTAATTTTTCACAACATGGTTAATATGGAGATATGTTTTGTCTGACTTCACATTTACAGTAGGTATTGTATTTCTTGCCTTATCAATAGGTGGTAGAGAAGGTGAAGGGAAGGAGAGAATTTGGAACTGAAAATACATTTTTTCCTGAGAATTTGAGTTTTTTATTTACTAATTCACAATTTCAACAGCAAAAGGGTCAAGACTATATATTGACTATATATAGCCAAGACTATATATTCTTTAACCAAGAGGTGAAGAACACAATGCTTGAGGTGAAAGAAACAAGCAGTGACGGTTTCATGACTTATTCTAATCCATTTTCATCTAAGTGGTAGTAAAATTGCTAATTTGACTTATCTGAGTCCAAATGTTTCTAGTACAATTCATGCACTTTGCTAGTATTACTATATCACACACCTAGTGATAGTATATTACTATATAGTAATAGTATATTACTATATCACACACCTTGATATTTATGATGTATAATTTCAAATGTAATATTACAGAAGTCTAGCTTAACATTTAAGTTAAAAGTCTATCAGAACAAAGTCAAACAATTTATTATATAAGAAAGTATTCCCCAATATTATGTTATTCTAGATATAGAATTCATTATCTTCAGCTCCTGTATATGAAAACATACAATGCACACAAGTAACATTGTATATTTAGGATTTTATCAACGAGGCTTTGAAATTTAGTGACACATTGATGCCATAAAGCCAAGCTATTCTATCTTAGCAGGGTATTATTGTTCAATGACTCAGAACATTCACATTTTGTTTGGTGGAATCTTTTTTTCCAGACTATTACATATTAAACTGAGCAGAATGATAGTAAGCCTGTCCAATGACTCTGCTTCATGAAAAAATACTATTACACTAAAAATTTAAACATTTCAAAATACATCAAATTACTAAAGTTTTAAAGTTTTCTTCATTTAACTGACCTTTTATAGATACATTCAGTTCTCATTATCTGAAGAAACTAATTCTAACATCTTCAGACTGCTCCTTTAACATAACATTTGTTTGGTTGCAGAATGTATAATTTGAGAGAATTTTCTGCCAATGTCCCTTTCCATGTTTTTTCACCCCTGATTTCAGTTTCTTGTCCTTACCCAATCTCCAAGCATGGTTATAGGTGTTGAACCTTCAGGAGATTCTGGTTTTACATTGTTTATCCCTTTTTTTCTGTGCACAAATTTCTTCTGCTTGTGCTCCTATCAAAGGGACTCAAAATTTCTTCATCTTCTTTTGCTTTCCACTACTTTTAATGTTGCCTTCATTAGAAAGCTCTAAGATTTTTCAGTTAACATCTTATTAGCATAAATCTTGACTCTGTCTATTATGCATTTGTAAGTGAAGCATTGAAAAAAGCTAGATGGTTCAGTGGTTAGAGAGTGGGTCCTGAAGTCAGGGAGGCCTGAATTTAAATCCATTTCATTCTGGCCTTTTTTGAATGGCCAATAATAAGCCCAGCCCAAGCCTCTGTGGCTCATTGTTTAGTTTTTGATGGCTTTGAATGAGTGAAATACCAATTGTTTTCTGTTTAGCCGGTAAATTGAGCCATCTTTTGTCTCAATTCTTACCTAGCCCTTTGTAATGGCAAGCAAAGTGAGACTTTTCACCATTTTTTTCTGTTTTTCTTCAGCACTAATCAAAAGGTATTTGATTACCTTTGAGTGAGTCTTGCCTTCCTTTGTTTGTTTGCACACACCTGTTTGCTAATTAGGTCACAAGAGGTATGAAGCCCTTGAGAGGCCTCCAGGGCCCTAAACAGGGTATATATGCTCCAAGGTTAGCATTTTGTTTTGGGCCTCACTCATTGCAAGAGAGTTGGAGTGGAGACTCTGGGTAGCTGTTAAAGAGCCCCCCAGCTTTGAAAAACCCAGATGTTGGTGCTTCTCTCTCTGGTAACTATGTATGTAATCTCTTGGTCAGACAACTAGAAGCCCCATTTGTTGATTTGTGTTTATTTGCTCAGTTTATACGGTTTCTGCTTGTAATTTCTGTTCGTGCTTTCTCTGAAGCTCAGGGTGCTGACTTTCCCCCCTGAACTGAGTGAATGATATACGTATGTTTAATTAAAGTGAGATTGTAAGCCAATTAAAGTGGCTTTCCTTGGAAAAACAGATCAAAGAACCTGTGCTAGTAGCCCTCCTGTGTGCTGGTGTTATTGGCCTTACCCAGCAACGGTAGTGGCAAGCAGCATTGTTGTTACACCCTTAGTCATTGAATAAGTATAGCTGCAGACAAACTGAAACGTGGGAAAGAACTTAACTTAGAAAGGTCAAGGTTACTCACTGTATCCTGGGCAATCCATTTGTCTTGCCACCGGATCCCAATGACTCTGGAGGAGAGAGTGAAGCTGACAACTTTGCACAGCTCTGCCTCACTCAAATTCACACCCAAGTCAAGATATCACTCCATGATGTCATTGATCCACTCTGAGAATGAAGAATGAACAACAACAACAAACTTCTTGTAATCACTGAGACTTGGTTCTCTCCTGATGACACAGCTTTTCTGGCTACCCTTTCCAGGATTGGTTGTACTTTCACTTATTCACCCAAACTCACTGGTTGTGGTGGGAGAGTTGGATTACTTTTTTTATTCATAACTGACTTTGTTGAAAATAAAATTTTTATATGACAATAAACCAATGCATGGTTGGATAAAGATGGTTTCCAGCTGTCATAATTGAATTTTGCTTGTATCCAGGCAGCCAACAACACACATAAAAGTTCTTGTGTACTCTTTGTTGTAAACCTTCTCAATACTTCCATTGATGTTTAGTTTGATGTATGGCATGTTTTGGTATTTGCAAAATAAAGTTTTTCCCAGTAGGATTCTTCTTCGTCTTCTTCGTCTTCTTCGTCTTCTTCGTCTTCTTCGTCTTCTTCGTCTTCTTCGTCTTCGTCTCCTTTTCCTTTTTTTATAATTAAGATTTTTTATTTTAGTTTACAACACTCAGTTCCACATAATTTTGAGTTCCAGATTTTCTTCCCCCCTCCCCCACTTCCCAAGAAAGCATGGAATCCTATATATTTTCTACATATAACTTTTCATTGAACTTATTAACACAATGGTCAAGTTGTAAAGAAGAATTATGACCAATGGAATGAATCATGAGAAAGAAGAAACAAAACCAAAAAAAAAAAAAGGAAAATCCAAGGGAAAAAAATGGAGAACATATAATGTGCCTCAATCTGCATTCAGACTCCATAGTTCTTTCTTTGGATGTAGATAGCTCTCTCCATCATGAGTCCTTTGGAGTTGTCTTTGAACCTTGTATTGCTGAGAAGAGTGAAATCTATCAGGGTTAGTCATCACAGAATCCATATATCTGTGGTTGTGTATAATGTTCTCCTGGTTCTGCTCAGCTCCCTCAACATTATATCATGCAGGTTTTTCTGGGTTATTATGAAGTCCATATCTTCCCCATTTCTTATAGCACAATAGTATTCCGTTACCTTCATATACCACGACTTGTTCAGACATTCCCCAATTAATGGGCATCCCCTTGATTTCCAATTCTTTGCTACCACAAAAACGGCTGCTATAAATATTTTTGTACATATGGGTCCTTTTCCCACTTGTGTGATCTCTTTGGGATGCAACCTTAGAAGTAGTATTGCTGGATCAAAGGGTATGAACATTTTTATAGCTCTTTGGGCATAGTTCCCAATTGCTTTCCAGAATAGCTGTATCAGTTCACAACTCCACCAGCAATGTGACAATGTTCGAATATTCCCACATCCTCTCCAGCATTTATCATTTTCCTGTTTTGTCATTTTAGCCAATCTGACAGGAGAGATGTGGTGCCTAAGAGTTGTTTTGATTTGCATTTCTCTTATCAGTAGTGATTTAGAGCATTTTTTTCATAAGACTATAGATATCTTTAATTTCTTCCTCTGAAAATTGCCTGTTCATATCCTTTGACCATTTCTCAATGGGGGAATAACTTGTATTCCTATAAATCTGGCTCAGCTCCCTGTATATTTTAGAGATGAGGCCTTTATCAGAGACACTGGTTGTAAAGATTTTCTCCCAATTTTCTGCTTCCCTCCTAATCTTTGTTACATTGGCCTTTTTATACAAAACATTTCAATTTAGCATAATTTAACATAACAATTTAACAAAATTATACATTTTGCATTTTGTAATGCTTTCTATCTCTTGTGTCATGAATTCTTTTCTTTTCCACAAATCTGATAGGTAAACTATTCCTTGCTTTCCCAAATTGCTTATAGTATCAGCCTTTATTCCTAAATCATGAACCCATTTTGACTTTATTTTGGTATAGGGTGTAAGATATTGGTCTATGCCCAGTTTCTGCCCTACCATTTTCCAATTTTCCCAGCAGTTTTTGTGAAATAGTGAATTCTTAGCCCAGAAGCTGTATTCTTTGGGTTTATCAAAGAGTAGATTGCTACAGTCGTTGACTACTGCATCTTGTGTACTTATCCTATTCCACTGATCTGTGGCTCTGTTTCTTAGCCAGTACACAGGTAGTTTCGATGACTGCTACTTTATAGTACAGTTTAATATCTGGTATGGCTAGGCCACCTTCCCTAGCATTTTTTTTCATTAATTCCCTAGATATTCTAGACCTCTTTTTTTCCGGATGAATTTTGTTATTATTTTATCCAGCTCTGTAAAATAATTTTTGGTAGTTCAATTGGTATGGCGCTGAATAAATAAATTAATTTAGCTAAAATTGTCATTTTTATTATATTAGCTTGGTCTCACCATGAGCAACTGATATTTTTTCCATTTATTTAGATCTGACTTTTTTTGCATGAAGAGTGTTTCATAATTATGTTTTTATAGGCTCTGGGTTTGCCTTGGCAGATAGACTCCCAAATATTTTGTAGTGTCTACAGTAACTTTAAATGGAATTTCTCTTTCTATCTCTTGCTGTTGGGCTTTGTTAGTAATGTATAGGAATGCCAAGGATTTATGTGGGTTTATTTTATATCCTGCAACTTTGCTAAAGTTGTTTATTATTTCAAGTAGTTTTTTACTTGATACTCTAGGATTCTCTAAGTAAATCATCATATCGTCTGCAAAAAGTGATAATTGAGTTTCTTCTTTGCCTATTCTAATTCCTTTAATTTCTTTTTCTTCTCTTATTGCTACAGCTAATGTTTCTAGTACCAACTTGAATAGTAGGGGTGATGGTGGACATCCTTGTTTCACCCGGATCTTGTTGGGAATGCATCTAGCTTATCCCCATTACAAATGATGCTTGTTGATGGTTTTAGGTAGATGCTATTTATTATTTTAAGGAAGGGTCCATTTATTCCTATGGTTTCTAGTGTTTTTAATAGGAATGGGTGTTGTACTTTATCAAAGGCTTTTTCTGCATCTATTGAGATGATCGTATGGTTTCGGCTAGTTTTGTTGTTGATATGTTCAATTACGCTGATACTTTTCCTAATATTGAACCAGCCTTGCATTCCTGGAATAAATCCTACCTGGTCATATTGTATTATTCTTGTGATAAGTTGCTGCAATCTTTTTGCTAATATTTTATTTAAAATTTTTGCATCAATATTCATTAGGGAAATTGGTACATAATTTTCTTTCTCTGTTTTGACTCTTCTTGGTTTGGGTATTAGTACCATATTTGTGTCATAAAAAGAATTTGGTAGGACTCTTTCACCTATTTTTCCAAATAGTCTACAAAGTATATGAATTAATTGTTCTTTAAATGTTTGATAGAATTCACATGCAAATCCATCTATCCCAGGGGATTTTTTCCTAGGGAGTTCATTGATGGCTTGCTCAATTTCTTTTTCTGAGATGGGATTATTTAGGAATTTTACTTCCTCTTCTGTTAACCTGGGCAATTTATATTTTTGTAGATATTCATCCATATCCCTGAGGTTGTCAAATTTATGGGCATACAATTGGGCAAAATAATTCCTAATTGTTGTTTTAATTTCCTCTTCATTGGAGGTGAATTCACCCTTTTCATTTTTGATACCGGTAATTTGATTTTCTTCTTTCTTTTTTTAAATCAAATTGACCAAAAGTTTAGCAATTTTATTGTTTTTTTCATAAAAGCAGCTCTTGCATTTATTTATTAATTCAGTAGTTTTATTGATTTCAATTTTATTACTCTCTCCTTTGATTTTCAGTATTTCTAATTTGGTATTTAATTGGGGATTTTCAATTTTTTTCTTTTTCTAGCTTTTTCAGCTGCATGCCCAATTCATTGATCTCCTTTTTCTCTATTTTATTCATGTAAGCATTTAGAGATATAAAACTTCCCTTAAGAACTGCTTTTGTTGCATCCCATAAGTTTTGGTATGTTGTCTCATTATTGTCATTCTCTTGAATGAAGTTATTAATTGTTTCTATGATCTGTTCTTTGGCCCACTTATTCATTAGAATTAGATTATTTAGTTTCCTATTAATTTTTAGCTTATTTTTCCATGGTTCTTTATTACAAATAATTTTTATTGCATCGTGATCTGAAAATGATGCTTTGACTACTTCTGCCTTTCTGCCCTGGATTGTGAGGTTTTTATGCCCTAGTAGATGGTCAATTTTTGAGTATGTGCCATGTACCACTGAGAAAAAGTATATTCCTTTTTATCCCCATTCAGTTTTCTCCAGAGGTCTATCATATCTGCCTTTTCTAAAATTCTGTTCACTTCCTTAACTTCTTTCTTGTTTATGTTGAGGTTAGATTTATCAAGTTCAGAGAGGGGGAGGTTGAGGTCTCCCATTATTATAGTTTTACTGTCTATTTCTTTCTGTAACTCCCTTAACCTCTCTTCTAAGAATTTGCGTCATACCACTTGTTGAGTATATGTTAAACAATGGCATTAGATCTTTCTTTGCTTTTGCTTTGCCTGAGATTAGGATTGCTACCCCTGCTTTTTTTACTTTAGCTGAAGCACAATATATTTTACTCCAGTCTTTTACCATTACCCTGTGTATATCCCCTGTTTCAAAGGTGTTTCCTGTAAACATCGTATGGTAGGATTATGGTTTTTAATCCATTCTGCTATCCATTTCTGTTTTATGGGAGAGTTCATCCCATTCACATTCACAGTTATGATTACTGTCTGTGTCTTTTTCTCCATCCTATTTCCCCCCTGTTTATGCTTGTATTTCTCCCCTTCCCCTTCCACTCCTCAACAATGTTTTGCTTTTGACCTCCACCTTCCTCAGTTTACCCTCCTTCTTGATTCCCCTCCCTTATTTTACTGTTTTCCACTTGCTACTTCTTCCCTCCCTTCTGACTACCCCCTCCCTTTTTTCCCCTTTCCCCTCCTACTGCCTGTAGGACAAGTTATATTTCTTTACTTATCAGGGTATGTTATTCCCTTCTTTAACCAAAGGGAATGAGAGTAAAGCTCAAATACTGCTCCTCTCCCTCCCTTCTTTCCCTCTACTACAATATGTTTTTGTTCCTCTTCATGAGGTATTATATACCTTTTTCTACTACCACCTTACCTCTTCTCCCAGAACCATCCGTTTATATCTCTTAATTATATTTTTTATCATAATATCGGTTATTTTATACTGATATCCACAGTCTATGAATATCCCTTTCAATTGTCATAATGAGTGTACTGTTCTGAAGATTGACATATATATGTATGTATATACATATATATAAAACTTATATAAGACAAAATAATCCTATAATTAATTAGCCTTAATGATTAACTAGGGGTCCCCCTCCCATTTACCTTTTTATGTCTCTATTGAGTTTTGTATTTGAAGATCAAATTTTCTGTTGAGCTCTGGCCTTTTCATCAGGAAGGTCTGGAATTCCCTTATTTCATTGAATGTCCATCTCCTTGCCTGGAAAATTATGCTCAATTTTGTTGGGTAGTTGATCCTTGATTGTAGTCCAAGCTCCTTTGCCTTTCAGAATATCATATTCCAATTTTTCCTGTCTTTTAATGTAGAAGCTAAAAGATCCTGCGTGATCCTGACTGTAGTTCCATGATATTTGAATTGTTTCTTTCTAGTTCTTTGCAGGATTTTCTCCTTGACCTGGTAGTTCTGGAATTTGGCTATAATATTTCTTGGAGCTTTCAATTTCTTGGAGTCTTTTTTGGGGGTGATTGATGGATTCTTTCGATGACAATTTTACCCTCTGATTCTAGGACTTCTGGGGAATTTTCCTTAAGGATTTCATGGAATATACTGTCCAGGCCCTTTTTTTTCATCATAGCTTTCAGGTAGACCAATAATTCTTAGATTGTCTCTCCTGGATCTATTTTCCAGGTCAGTTGTTTTTCCAATCAGATATTTCACATTTTCTTCCATTTTTTTTTTCATTTTTTAGATTTTGTTTGACTGATTTCCTGATGTCTCATAGAGTCATTAGCTTCTACTTGCCCAATTCTTATTTTTAATGTTTTATTTTCTTCCTGTATCTTCTCTATCTCGTTCTCCATTTGGTTGATTTTACTTTTTCAATGAGACATTTTCTCCAATTATATTCTGATTTGCCTTAACCAATTCCCTGATTTTACCTTTTAAAGATTTGTTTTCCTCATTGAATTTTTTTCCGTTTTTTCTTTTACTTCCCTAATTTGGTTTTTAAAGTCCTCCTTGAGTTCTTCCAGAAATGCTTTTAGTTCACTTTCCCTTTTGAGGTTTCAGATGTGGGTGTAGTTTCCATGCTGTCCTCTTCTGAATTGGTATTTTGATCATCCCTGTCTCTATAATATGAATCTTTGAAAGTCTTCTTGCTATTCTTTTTCATGATGTTTTTTTTCCTCCTGGTTTTTGAAGTGGATCTCTGCTTCTGGGACTCAGGGGGCTCTGTCTGAAGTTTCTTGTGTTGGGATCTAGCTTTATGTGCTATGGCTTCTGGTTTTGTGAGGTGTGGGGGAGGGGTGGGCTGACTGCTGGGGGGAGGTCTTCTCTTCCCCAGTACTATTCTACAGAATGGGTGGTCTCAGCTCTTCTCTGTGTTGGTGTCTGCCACAACCCCTGGCTGTGCAAAGCCAAGTCTGGGGTCCTAGTGTTTATGTTAGTTAGGTCCACCCTCTGGGGCTCAGTTACTCTCATTGTTCTGCTGAGGTGGGGCTTGCTGGGACACCTCTCTTCCGGCACTAGTCTCCTTCAGCCACCACAGGAAGGGCCCTCTTCCTCACATCTCTCACTACTGAAGCCCCGCTTCTGGCTCTTCTGTTCCTCCTGAGGTTTTATCCTCTGGGTTCATTCAAGCAAGGGATATGAGTCGTTTTACCTGGCCATCATGACTCCCAGAAGTTCAAGAAGGCAAGTTTCAAACCTTTAGACTGTGGGTTGGAGGTCTCCAGGCTAGCTGCTCCCATGGCTGCAGGCTCTGTGCTGGACAGACTCCCATCCTGGGCTGAGAGGCCTGGGGCTCTATCGGGGCCATAGCCAGTACTTCCGCCCTAGGCCTATTCCTGCTCCAGTGTTTTGCTTACCCAGTGCTCTCCCAGACCCGTAGGCTGGCTGGATTCCTCTGCTGTTGCTGGTTCATTTGGTCTGGTGCCAATCGTGTGCCTGGTGCTCCTATCCCTCTAGGTCTACTAGTGGTTTCTAACTCTCTCAAATCTGCTCAGATTTGCTTTTTTAGATGTACCTGACAGAATTTGTGAGAGAGCTCCAGTAGTTCCTTACTTTCACAGAGCCATCCTGGCTCTGCCCCACCCCTATCTCCTTTTTTCTTCTTCTTCTTATTGTAAATAGTATTTAATTTTTCCAATTACATTTAAAGATAGTTTTCAACATTCATTTTTTATAAGATTTAGAGTTTCAAAATTTTTTCTCATTCCCTCCCATCTCCCCTCCCCCAGACAGCAAGCAATTTGATATAGGTTATACATGTGCAATCATGTAAACAGATTAGTCATATTGTGAAAGAAGAAACAGATCAAAAGGGAAAAGCAACAAAAAACAAAAAAAAAATGAACATAATATGCTTTGATCTGCATTCAGACTCCACAGTTCTTTCTCTGGATGTGAATAGCATTTTCTATCATGAGTCTTTCTTTTGGAATTGTCTTGGATCATTGTATTGATGAGAAGAGCTAAGTCAATCATAGCTGATCGTTGCACAAGTGTTGTTACTGTGTACAATATTCTCCTGGTTGGGGTCACTTCACTCAGCATCAGTTTATGTAAGTCTTTCCAGGTTTTTTCTGAAATCTGCCTGCTTATCATTTTTTTATGGAACAATAGTATTCCATTACATTCATATACCACAACTTATTTCTCCATTCCCCAATTGATGGGCATGTACTCAATTTCCAATCTCTTCCTTTCCCCATCTTGACCCCCTGATGAATCAATTCAACACTTTTCTTTTCTCTTCTCTGAATCCCTTGCTCCTTTATCCTTAAGAAGATATTGCCCTTTCAAATCCAGGCCTTCGATTACTCCTACCATCTACTGCCTTTGCTCTTACTCACATAAGAAGCTGGAGGAAATCACAAAACTCTGCTGACTAGGTCCACCACCATTTATATCACATAATCTGAATTCTCATTATAGCGAGGCAATCCTTTTACTTCACTTTAATCAGGTTACTAACCCATTCATTATAATGCCTTTTCCAAACTTTTTCATCTTTCTTCAAACCTCTCATAGCTCCCTTATCCATTCTGTTTCCCCTGCCCCTTGGCCAAGAACTTTACCTTGTGTTTCACTGAAAAAAAATTGAGGTCGTTTACTGTGAGCTTCCTCTTTCCCTGTGTTCCTCATCTCATATCACTCAGATGCCTTCCGCTACTGTAACCAGAATGGCCTTTGTTTTCTTTGAATGACTCAGCTTACCTCATTGAGCCTCTGGACACTGTGGCTTGCTCTTCCGGGGCAGGAGGCCCGGGGAGCATGCCGGGAAGCAGACAACTTCCTGTGTGATGAGTCATGGGGCTGGCTGAGGGGAGGTGTTAACCTCTACCCTAGGGGGAGGGGCCAACTCAGGAACCAATTGGCCCTGGTCATTCGGGCGGAGCTTGATGATGTCAGAGACCCTATAAGAGGGGAGAGGACAGCTCGAAGAGTTTTTCTCTTTTCCTTTTCCGGTTGGAGCCAGCGACAGTTACGACAGTTACGTCAGTTACAGCGACCGTTACATCGTCAGTTTCAGTTGCAGCTTCAGTTTCAGCCACAGACACAGCTGAGGCAGGAGCTGCCAGTAGCAGAGCTGATCTACGGGAGGAAGCTGAACAAAGACTTCAGTCCAGTGGGTAATCTTATTACCATAAAGGGGGAAACATGATTTTGCTTTACGCAATCATGTTTCTCTGTAGCCTCCTGGTTACTCTTTCAAGGCGTACTTATTGGGCCTGGAAGATTATGATCAACATATCAAAATGGGGTTGCTGGTTCATGGGTTGGTTACTGTTGAGCCTAAATAAATGTTTTGATTCTTCTGCCTTCTACTTTGAGAGTTTCTTATATCCGGCGATTCCGAACCTTTCAGACATGTTTATGATCCTCTTTGAGATTATAAACTCTGCCCTCCTGATACATTTGGCGTCACGAACAGGATCGCTAGGTATAAGATCTCTATTTAGAAGCAGAACAATTCCAGAGGAAGAGATGAATATCCCAGGATGGGAGGATCCATTTTATTCCTCCCTAGCAAAAGAATTGGCTAAAAAAGCTGGACCCTGTGAAAACTGGGAACCAAGGCTACGGAGAGGAGATCCTAGGGATTTGGAAAAGTGTTTACGAGAAGTTGGGATTCAGTCAGGGGCATCACTATCTAGGCAAAGCTGGATAGTGTTATCAGCCTACCGGCTAGTACACGAAAGATTGAGATTAAGTGAAAGACATAGGGGCACTCCTACCCCACAGGAAGAAGGGGAATCTCAGATAGCAGAAGACCAAACTGACTCAAATGAGAACTTTTCTATTAATGTGGCTAAGAGCAACAGGAGACCAAAAAAGCCCAGAGTGCATTTCAACCCAGCCCAGAAAGAGCCTGACTGCCTGCTTCGTCCTAGCCATGGTGGCAGAGGAAGTGAGTGGGGAGAAAATGAGACAATGTTAGAGGCTGAGGCACAAAACACTACTGGGGTTCAGGATGTGCCTCACACAGAGAATAGGAGATGGTTAAATGATCAGACAAGGGCTCGACCCATACAAAGGAGGAAGACAGAAACCCGAGGTGAAGATTCAGTTACAAGGGAAATTCAGGAAGATTTCTCACCGCAAGAGGTCACAGATATTTTGAGTAGATTCAGCCAAAGAATAGGAGAACCATTGATATCTTGGATGGTAAGACTCAGTGATCAAGGGGCCGGTGGAATATCAGTAGATGGGACAGACTGCATGAGATTCATAGGTATCAGCCATGATCCTCTAGTTCAACAAGCTTTTAGGGAACATCATCAGCAGGGAGATGGTGATAGCAGGACTACTCTGTTGGCATTAGCCGCTGTGGGATGCAATAAGAGATATGCTACTGATTCTATGTGGCCCACTGAGCACAGACCCTGGTATTCACTTAGAGATTGTATCATGAGACTAAAGGAGGAGGTAATGAAGACTGCCATTATGACAGGAACTGCAGACAAATATTACAATGATTCAATGGAACTGCCTCATAGGAATTTAATAATTAGGACAGCTCCCCCTGCTTATAAACAACTAATTTTGAATTTATTACTTGGAGAAGTAGGGAGCCGTCTTACAACAGTGATAAATAAGATTTTACAGTTATATGACTTAGGTGACTGGGGAAGGGATAGATCTCCTCAAGAGAGAAGGGTGAATAACCAGCAAACTTGGCGCCAAAGGAGAGTAACAAGGAAAGAAATGTTTACTGCTTTATTGAGAGCAGGAGTAGGTTTTGAAATGATAGATGGAATTCCAACCAATGAATTATACAGAATGTATAGAGGACTTGATAACACGAGAGATAGGGAAATCAGAACTGCTCCTGCAAATGCTACAGATGTTGAACCTTCAAACCCAAGTGAATCATATGAAAGGGAATACTAGGGAACAGGCCGAGCCCCAGTCCAAATTAAGGAAATACACAGGCTGGATTGTAGACCTCACATTAACTTGACCATATATTGGAAAAATGGGTCAAGTACGGTAACTGAGGCATTAATAGATACTGGGGCCGAGGCCACCCTTATTTATGGAAATCCAGACAAGTTCAGCCATGGAACTCCTATTACCATCACAGGACTAGGAGGGACTGAAATATCAGCCAGACAAGTTAAATTGATGATGAAAATTGGACAGTTGCCCAAGAAAGAATATAGTGTGGTTATTGTGCCTATTCCTGAATACATCATTGGAATAGACATTTTGAAGGGTATGACCTTAAATTTACCTGAAGGGAAATACCAATTTGCTGTGAGGAAAATAGGCATTAATGCAGTCTTAGTGGGGAAAATCAAGATGGATCCAATCACTTTGCCCGAACCTTCTGAAGTAATTACTTTGAGGCAATATCGTGTGCCAGGTGGGCAAGATGAAATTGCCAACACTATAAGAGAATGTGTTGAGGCAGGAGTGTTAGTCCCTACAACTACTCAATGGAACAACCCTGTCTGGCCAGTCCGAAAGTCAGATGGAACATGGAGGATGACAGTAGATTATAGACAGCTGAACAAAGTGACTCCTCCCTTGTATGCTGCTGTTCCAGACACGGTTACTTTAATAGAGAGAATACAAAAACGTGAAGGGACTTGGTATGCAGTTATTGATTTGGCCAATGCCTTCTTTACGATCCCAATAGACCCCAAGCAATGGAATCAGTTTGCTTTTACTTGGCAAGGCCGACAGTATACATTTACACGCCTGCCGCAAGGATATATTCATAGCCCAACTATTTGCCACAGGATTGTAGCTGAACATTTGGATGAATTAAAGTTACCTGGTGTACAGCTTACACATTACATAGATGACATCATGATACAGGGAAAGAATATAAAGGAGGTGGAGGAGAGTTTAGCATTATTAATTGACCATATGAAAAGCAAAGGATGGGAAATCAACCCCGCAAAGGTTCAAGGGCCAGCTCAAACTGTAAAATTCTTGGGGATACAGTGGAATAGAGGACTGCGAGAAATTCTCCCACAAGCTCGACAAAAAATCCAGGATTTTCCCACCCCTACCAATAAGAAAGAGGCCCAAAAGTTCATAGGGCTGTTTGGTTATTGGAGACACCACATCCCACATTTGGGACAGATTTTAAAACCCTTGTATAAAGTCACCAGAAAGAAATATGAATTTGACTGGGGACTTGAACAAAGTAGAGCTTTTGAGGAAGCAAAGGCTGCTATTCAATTGGCTCTAGACTTGTGGCCTATGCAAAATGGGCCAGTGGAGTTACAAGTGACTGTACAAGATGACTATGCAAATTGGAGTCTGTGGCAAAAACAACAAAGCCGAAGTGTACCTTTAGGCTTTTGGTCAAGGAAACTGCCCTCATCTGGAGTGCAATATACACCTTTTGAGAAGCAGCTGTTAGCTGCATATTGGGCTTTAGTAGAAACTGAGCAACTAACTCTGGGTCATGAAGTGGTATTAAGGCCTGGAATTCCAATTATGACTTGGGTAATGAGTACCCCAGCTTCTCACAGAATTGGACATGCACAAGAGGCAAGCATAATCAAATGGAAGTGGTATATTCAGAATAGGTCCAGAGCAGGCAAAAATGGAGTTTCTGCTCTACATGAATCTGTGGCGAACATTGATACTGAGAGCAATGAAAAGCCCCTTGAATCTAAGCAACAGATGGTACCATCCTTAGTGAAATGGAATAATGGATATGACGGACTAAATGAAGAACAGAAGAAACATGCTTGGTTTACTGATGGGACAGCAAAATATTTAGGACAGAAGAGACATTGGAAAGCAGTAGCCTATAACCCCTGTACAAGGAGAACTCTGGAAAGTTCTGGGATAGGTGGAAGTAGCCAATATGCTGAACTGATGGCAGTGCATCAGGCCATCAGAGCAGAGAAAGGAGGACAATGTCATATATTTACTGACTCGTGGGCGGTAGCTAATGGATTAGCTACGTGGATGCCTATATGGAGGAATCAGAATTGGGAGATTCATGGCAAACAAGTTTGGGGTAAAGAGTTATGGGAAAATATATGGGACATGTCTTTGGTTACAGATCTGTCAGTTTTTCATGTTGATGCTCATGCAACCCTGACCACACCAGAACGTGAGTACAATGCACATGCGGATCGACTAGCAAAGATTGCTACTGAATGTATTGTCCCTACTCCGACTCCAACTGATGACCCAGCCTTAGCAAGATGGGTCCACCAGACTGCTGGCCATTTAGGGGTCCAGGCCACCCATCGATGGGCACAGGATCGAGGTATCAGTATTTCTCATGCGTTGTTAAAACAAATAACAGAGGAGTGTTGTATATGCCAATTAGAAAAAGAACGAACTCTTCCTAGGATAGTTACTGGAGAAATAGCAAGGGGAAAAGTTCCAGCCCAAATTTGGCAGATAGATTATATTGGCCCACTACCCCAGGATAAAGGATGTAAATATGTATGTACGTGTGTTGACACCTATTCAGGTGTACTAGTGGCTTGTCCTTATAAAGACGCAACTCAGAAAAACACCTGTAAAACTCTAGATATTGTAAGTTTATATTATGGAACCCCAATGCAGATTCAAAGTGACAATGGGTCACATTTCAAGGGCAAAGAAGTGAAAAGATATTGTGTGTTGAATAATATAGAATGGATATATCATATTCCATATTACCCACAAGCATCTGGGCTAATTGAAAGAATGAATGGATTGTTGAAAGAACAGCTGAGAAAATTAAGCTCAAATAATTCATATCGACATTGGAAGGATAATTTGTCTATTGCCTTACGTAATTTGAATAATAGGCCCTTAGGGGGGAGTACACCTCTAGCCAGAATGATGACCCCAAATCTGCAGATCAGAGAACAGCAAACATGTGAGATCCAAAACATTGAATTTTGGACTGTGAGGGAAGATGTCCCACTACCAAGTCCAGGAACACCTGGTTCAGCAGGATATGATTTACATTGTATAGAGAATTTTAGGTTAAATAGGAAAGAGATAAGAAAAACCCCTACTGGAGTATGTATGAGAATCCCCAAGAATCATCTTGGATGGATATTACCTAAACCAGGATTAGTGGCTCAAGGAATACATGTATTGGCTGGAGTGATAGATTCTAATTATCAAAAAGAAATTGTTGTGACACTCCAGAATATGGGTAAAAAACCTGTACAATTTTGTAGAAATGATAGGATGGTTCAAGTCATTATTATCCCCTGTGAAAAAATACCCTTTGTGAAAACTGACCCTCCTCCCAAAATAACTACTAGAGGGGCAAAAGGGTCTTGCTCCATTGATAGAATAAAGTCAGGAGCTAAGGTATGGGTAAAACGGAAGCCAGATGATATTCCAAAGGCTGCAGAAGTTATAGCCCATGGGAAGGACAACACTGTAACAGTTGTCTATTCAGGGGAAAATAATTACCAAATCGTACCCCTGAACCATATATTTTACCGTGAATAGGTTATAATAATAGATTCACAGACTATTCTTTTTGTCCTTTGTTTTGGCTAACCTTGTTGCTAGTTTTGTTTCCTTCAGGCTTAAGCACCCTGCACTTTCCGGTGACTGCCTAAGCATGTAGCATTCTTGGAATTCCTGCCAGCTTGTTAAAGAAATGACCTCTGGAATGGGACTTTTTGGGGGCAGGGCCATCTCTACATCCAATTTCAGCATGAAGAAGCTATGGAAAATGAGACCTTCACCCCTCACCCCAAGATTTTGAGCCCCAATCGTTCAAGGGGGGTGGAAATGATGATAGTGTTCTGTTTACTTATTTTGTGTTATCCTTGCTGTGTTGTTTTATTGTTATGATATTATTGATCCTATGTAATGGATACAAGGATTTAGGGGTGGACATTTGAATTATTAATAATTATTTTGGGGATGATTGATTGAAGAGATTATCTTGCTGGGACCTAGGGGTGGATCACATTTGAATCGTAAACCAATATTTGGGAATGTCACTGAATGATATGTTTTGCTTTATAATGAATGATATGTTTTAGTTTCCTTTGTAATTGGATCACAATGTATGTTCTAGGATACATGGCTGATTAGATTATGTATCCTATAACAAGGGGTGGAGTGTAACCAGAATGGCCTTTGTTTTCTTTGAATGACTCAGCTTACCTCATTGAGCCTCTGGACACTGTGGCTTGCTCTTCCGGGGCAGGAGGCCCGGGGAGCATGCCGGGAAGCAGACAACTTCCTGTGTGATGAGTCATGGGGCTGGCTGAGGGGAGGTGTTAACCTCTACCCTAGGGGGAGGGGCCAACTCAGGAACCAATCGGCCCTGGTCATTCGGGCGGAGCTTGATGATGTCAGAGACCCTATAAGAGGGGAGAGGACAGCTCGAAGAGTTTTTCTCTTTTCCTTTTCCGGTTGGAGCCAGCGACAGTTACGACAGTTACGTCAGTTACAGCGACCGTTACATCGTCAGTTTCAGTTGCAGCTTCAGTTTCAGCCACAGACACAGCTGAGGCAGGAGCTGCCAGTAGCAGAGCTGATCTACGGGAGGAAGCTGAACAAAGACTTCAGTCCAGTGGGTAATCTTATTACCATAAAGGGGGAAACATGATTTTGCTTTACGCAATCATGTTTCTCTGTAGCCTCCTGGTTACTCTTTCAAGGCGTACTTATTGGGCCTGGAAGATTATGATCAACATATCAAAATGGGGTTGCTGGTTCATGGGTTGGTTACTGTTGAGCCTAAATAAATGTTTTGATTCTTCTGCCTTCTACTTTGAGAGTTTCTTATATCCGGCGATTCCGAACCTTTCAGACATGTTTATGATCCTCTTTGAGATTATAAACTCTGCCCTCCTGATACAGCTACTAACTCCTCCTTTACCTACATTTCACATAATGAGATGGCCCTTCTTCTTACTAAGGTATACCATCTTCTCCAACAGATTGCTCCCTCTATCATCCCTTCTCTTATTAATCTCTAATTGCTCCCCATCTACTGGTTGCTTCTTTACTGCCTGTAAGCATGCCCATATCTTTCCATCCCCCAAAATCCCTCACTTGTACTGTCCATCCCTGTTAGCTAGTATAGCTCTCTTTCCTTTTTTGGCTAAACCCCTTGAGCAGGCCATTTACAATAGGTAACTCCAACCTCCTTTCCACTCTTTGCAGTCTTGTTTCTTCATTATTATTCAACTGGAATTGTTCTTTATCACTCTCTTAATTACCAAATCTAATGGCCTTTTCTCAGTCCTATATGTGACCTGTCTATAACCTTTGACAGTATTGATTACCCTCTTCTCTTATATATTCTTCTTTCTAGGCTTTCATGACACTGCTCTCTCCTGATTCTCTTATGCATCTGACTGGTTCTTTTCAGTCTCTTTTGCTGGGTCTTCATCCCAGTCACACCCACTAACAGTAAGGGTCCTCTAAGGCTCAGTTTTAGGCTGTCTTCTTTCTGCCTACCATTTCTCTTGGTGATCTCATCAGCTTCCATTGTTTTGATCATCATCTCTGTTAACAGGATTTTATTTTTTATCTTTTTTGTTTTAGACTTGAATACTAAAACTTAAATATATAGTAAGAAAAGAAAAAGAAACATATTATAAACAAATATTAAGACAAATATAAAATAAGAAAAGAAAAAAATGTATGTACAGAGGAACATGAGAGAGAATTCAAAATATATGGCAATAAATTTCCATTTCAAGAAAGCCTATATATTAAATACTATGTGTTGAATTAAAGCTGTCCAACTTTGCTTCCTTGTAGGTTTTCTTTTGTTCTGTGTTTTTACTTTGTTCTTTTTTTCTCCATTCCTCCTCCTTCCCCCCCACAATTAAGTGTGAATACATGTATGCATGCATGTACGCATGCATATGTTTATACACACACATATGTATACATACATGTGTTTGTACATGCACATACATGTATACACATATGCACATACACATACCTATACATACATACATACATATACATACACACATACATGCATATATAAGCATATACTTTCCCTAAGAAATTCTACTCTTAATCTTTGTTTTTATGTTTGTACATATCTCTTATTTCCATCTCTTATTTCCTATCTCTCCTGACTTCTCTACTTTACTTTTCCCTGCTACCTTGTGTTATGGTAATTAGGGTGGGACTTTTTTTTTTTTTTACTGTTTTCTCTTTTTGGAATGCTAAGGCAATCAAGTACCTTTGATGAGTCTTGCCTTTCAAATGTAATGGCAAGCAAAATAGGACTTTTTGCTATTTTTGTTTGAGTGCTTCTCAGCACTGAGGTAATCAAGTGCCCCAGGGCCCTGAGATGTATATATAAGATCTGAGGTTGGCGTTTTTGTTTTGGGGGCACACTCATTGAAAGAGTGTTGGTGAAGAGACTCTGGGTAGCCATAGAAGCACCCCCACCCCCCACCCCCCATTTTGAAAACCCAGATGTTGGTGCTTCTCTGGTAACTGTGTATTGTGATTTGGTCAGACAGAAATCTGTCTGTTGATCTGTTTATATTGTCTCTGTTTTAATTTCCTTTTGTATTTGCCCTGAAGTTCAGGGTGCTGATTTTTTTTCCCTGAACTAACTGAATGATATGTGCATGTTTAATTAAAGTGAGATTGTTACCCCCTGAAAGTTGCTTTCCTTAGAAAAGCAGATCAAAGGACTCGTGCTAGCAGCCTTCCTGTGTGCTGGTATTGTTGGTCTTTCACCTCCACAGCAGCTGCTAGCAACATTGTTGTTACACCTTGCCCTCCTATTACTTAACCTACCCCCCTCCAATAATCACTCCTTTATCCTCTCATTCCCACAAATCTAAGAACTTTTACATGCCCCTTTGTCCTGTTCCTTCACCTTCCCCTCTAAAGTTCCCTCCCTTATCCTCTCCCCTCTCCCTATCCCTTAGCATTTTATTTCTTGCTAAATTTAGAAGACTTTTATACTCTTCTAGATGTATATGTATTGCTCCCTCTGAAATCCAATCTCAATGAAAGTAGATTTCCAGAACTAACAGCCCTCCTCCCCCATCTAATTCCTCTCTGTTGGTTCTTTATCTCACACCTCATTTATATAATTATTCTTTTTAGCTGTTCCTGAACAGTTTTACCTTTGGAAATCATGTAATACTCAAGTCTACTCTACTCTTTCTGATGAACTACCCAATTACTAAAAACAATCATAGATATACATTTTACATTTTACATACATAAAAGGCAAGCAGTCTGTCCTTATTGAGTCCCTTGTAATTGTTCTTTGGTATGCACCTTATGTTTCTCTTGGCTTTTATATATTAAATCTTCTATTAAGTTCAGGGTTTTTTTTTTTCCTTAACAAAGTCCTGAAATTCATTAAATATCCATTTTTTTTCATTCAGGACAATGCTTAGCTTAGCTGGATGTGATATTTTCGGCCAGAACACCAGTTCTTTTGCTCTTTAATATATAGTGTTCCAAGACCTGCAGTCTTTTACTGTCACCACTGCTAGGTCTTGTGTGTTTCAGATTGTGGCACTGCCATATGTAAATTGTTTTTTCTTGTTGCTCATAATATTTTATCCTTGAGCTGGCAGTTTCAGAATTTGACTGTAATATTCCTGTGGGTTTTCCCTGTAGGATCTCTTTCAGGTGGTGATTGGTGGATTTTTTTTTCTATTTCTACCTTCCCCTCTTCTTCTAATGCTTCAGGATAATTTTCTTTAATTATTTGTTGTATTATTATTTCAAGAGCCTTTTTTGGATCATAGCTTTCAGGTAGTCTGATTATTCTTATGTTTTCTCTTCCTGATCTGTTCTCCAGATCATTTTTTTTCTCATGAAATGTTTCACATTCTCTTTTATTTTTTCTTTCTTTGTATTCTGTTTTATTATTTCTTGGTCTCTTATAACTTTGCTGGCTTCCCCTTGCCCAATTCTGATTTTCAAAGAGTCATTTTCTTCCTTAATATTCTGGATCTCCTTTTCTAATTGGTTGACTTATTTTTTCATAATCTTGGATTGTTCTTCTCATTTATTTATTTATTTATTTATTTATTAGTTTTTCCTCAATCTCTCTCATTTGATTTTTAAAGTCTTTTTAAAGTTCTTCTATGAATTCTTTTGGGGCAGTTGACCATTTGACATTACTCTTTGGGGTAGAAGAGGGTTTCTTGTCTTCTTTATTCCCATAGTAAATCTCTATAGTTGGATTCTTTCTACTTTGCTTGTGCAGTTTTTAAAAAAAAAATTTAATTTTTTTGTAATCACCTCTAGTCCTAGGGTATGGGGGATGGTGCCTCTGGCACCTCCTTCAGTTCTCCTCTCTGACCTTGAACCCAAATCAAGACCTCCAGCCTCCTGTAAGTACCCATAGCCAGCAGCATCCCTGCCTCATTGCTTCTGTACTCACTGGGCATGTGCTGGTTTTTTCTCATCCCTGGCCTTGTCCTGTTTCCCCAGCACAGGTATGTCTGGTGTTCCTTGTCAGCAGAGGTTCTTCTGATCTTCCCTGGCTCAGATACCCAACTCTTGTCATTGTTCTGGGGGTAAAAGTTCCTGTGACTGGGGCTGAGGAAGACTCTCAACTCAGCTAACCGCAAGGCTTGCTGCTTATTGTTTAATTGGTCTCTAGCCTAGAGGTGTTTACTCTTCACAGGGACTAAATCTCCTTCCTGTATTTTTCTTTAGATCTTTTCCAGTTGTCCCAGGGGGGATCCTGTTCTGCCCCTTCTCTTATTTATTTTATAGCTCTATGTTTGCCCTGTAGTGCTGTTTTATCTCTTTTGTGGAGAAAAATCTAAAGAGTTTGGAATTTTCTGACCTACTCTGCTATCTTCCCAGAATCCTCTCCTGTTAACAGGATTTTACTGAGCCAGTCTCTAACCTGAGAATGATGAAACAGCAGGCCAGAGACAAAGTGTCAGTAATCAGGTAGCCATTTAATTAATTAGTTTCTTGATGGGGAACAGATTTGCAAATCAAGAATTCTGATCAGAATTCCACCTTGCTGAAGTGAAGACAGAAATTATATACATAAATCACAAATGGGAAGGGAGAGGGGAAGGTGGATTACCAACAACGTTTTCCTAGCCTTGAGTGGTTTCCCAACAAACCCACAAATGGAAGATGATATGACCATTATGGAGTCCTGTGGGAGCAACGTTGCTTGAGTCCTTGGGGGTTGTTACTTGGTGGGTCACAGGACCAGAGTTTTATGATGGGAACAGGTTCTACAATCTTCGATTTGCTTCACTTCAGATACGTAGGCAGAAGGGGATGCCAGTGATTGTGAGCCTTGTCTAGGTTTGATTGATCATTTCAAGCTGCATTGTGAGCTCTCTCACAAGAGAGGCAGTTCTGAAAAATCCAATCAGTATATTCATTACACATATCACAACGATTATTATAAAAATCATAATTCCTTCACATTTCTATGAAGACAACTCTCAGATCTATCTGTCCAGCCCTAACCTCTCTTCGAACCTGCAGCCTTTTAGACATCTCACACTTCAAGCCTTGTTGGCAACTGAAACTCATCATGTCCCAAACTGAACTCATTGTGTTCCCCTTCCCCACACAAATCCTCCCTTCTTCCTAATTTCCCTATTACTGCTGAGGGTACTACCATCCTCCCAGTGACCCAGCTCGAAACCAAGTGACTACTTGTTGCCTTTCTTTATACGCCTAGGTCTTAACACTCTGCTTGGCACATAGTAGATACTTCATAAATTCTATTTGACTGGAGTGGCTGATATTTTGGGGACAGGAGTTAAGAGAGTTTCCTGGAAGGAAGGTGGATGTCATCCCAACTTAGGGAGCATTGACCAACATGAAAGAATCACAACAATTCCTGGGATTTATGGAGCATTAATAGAGTAAGAGTTGTTCACCTAGGGTTGCAAACTTGTTTTTAAAATGTTTTGATAACTATTTGCTGTTTAGTTGTGAGAGAAATGATTATTTTTCTCATATTAATAACATGGGGGATCCAGGATTTTTTCCCTGTCTATTTCTTTATTTGAAGCCCAGTCTCTTAAGGACATTTCTGACCTTGTCCAAAAATTTACCCCACCCAGACCATTTTATTGAGATGGAATTCTTACCCCACCATTGTTCATTGTTTGATGACTGGAGGAGGATGCTATCCTTTTTGGGTGATGTCTTTTGTCTTTTGATGTCTTTTGATTCATGTGTAAATTGGATTTAAGTGAAGTCCTCAGCATCCCTCTCTCCTCCAGTGACATCACATTTCAGATGGTTCAAGATGCAGTGGATGACCTTGGCATCTTCGATGTCTAACCAAGTTCTACGCGCTCCACAGTGACTGCTTCAACTGCCTTCATGGCTGTTGGAACAAATTGTTCTCATCTGCTCATTCCACCAGGGGAAGTCTTCACATGCTTGGGGTAGACACCCCTCTAACTCACCAAAGGGTTTGAGACTCCTCAGTTATCCTCAACCTGGTTTAGCCCATCTGCCGAAATGGTTACCGGGGTGTGGCCTCCGTGTATGCCACAGCTTCTTGGAGCCACAGGTGAGAGTTGGGTGGAACAGGTGGACACCGAAGGTGGAAAGCAGCCCTGAAAAAGGCTTGGCAGCCATCACACCAGAGGTACCAGTGCTCCCTGAACAGACTCTAGAGCCAATGGCTAACCATCCTCTAATTCCATCAAGGAAAACTCTGTACCTCATAGTGAAGTAACAAAGAGAAAGCCTTTCTTTGATCCTTATTTAAGACACGAACAGTTGGTTGTTTCTCTTATCTGTCCCTTATCTTCTGAGATTCCATCAATAATTATATTAATAGTAATAATGATAGTTTATAAATTTATAAAGTGCTTTACAAATATTATCTCATTTGATCCTCATGGCCACCCTGGAAGGTAAGAGCTATTATTATCCCCATTTTATAGATGGTGAAACTGAGACAGAGGTTAAGTGACTTGCCCAAGGGTTACAGTCTGAGGCTGAATTTGAACTCCGGTTTTCCTGACTTCAAGTCCAATGCTCTGTTGACAGAAATCATTTGCTGAGAACCATCAGCTCCCCCACACGGCACCTGAATATGCTTGTTTAGTATCTGTTGTTTCCCTCAATAGAATGTAAACTCCTTGAGGGCAGGAACTGTCTTATTTTTGTTGTTGTTATTATTAATAGAGTGCTGGGCCCCTCAGTCAGGAAGACCTGGGTTCGAATCTGGTGTCAGACACTTACTAGCTGTGTGACCTTGGGTAAGTCATTTAACTTGTTTGCCTTAATCCACTGGAGAAGGAGATGGTAAACCACTCCAGTATCTTTGCCATGAAGACCCCATGGAGAGTATGGTCCACAGGGTATTGAAGAGTCAGATAAGACTCAACAATAACAAATTCTTATTCTTGTATTTTCATCTCCATTGTCTAGAACATAGTAGGCATTTAGTAAATGCTTGTTGATTGTTTGCCCTAGAAAAAATAACAAGTCTAGATGGGAAAATAATAGATGATCACAGGGTTTAGTTCTGGAAGGGTCTTACTAGCTGTGTGACCCTGGACAAATCACTTAACCCTGGCAAAGATACTAGAATGATTTGTCATTTCCTTCTCCAGGCTCATTTTCCAGGTGAGGAAACTGAGGCAAACAGAGCAAAGTGACTTGTCCAGAGTGTTTTAACAATCTGGCTAGCAGCTGTTGTGGGGGTGTAAGACCAACACAACCCCAACAACAAGCACACCACAAAAGCACAGGTTCTTTTGATCTGCTTAACTAAGGAAAGCTATGTGAAGGGGTTGACAAGCTTACTTTAATTTAGCATACAAATATCATTCACTTAGTTCAGGGGAAGAGACCAGCACACTGAACTTCAGAGCAAATGACAAACAAATTACAAACATCAACAGACAGACCAAATACAGATTCATAGTTACCAACATCTAGGTTCAGCCCGGGAGCTCAGAACAAGGGCTGGCCCAGAGTCATGCACCACCACTGCTGTGGGTAAGAGCTCCAAAGAAGAGAAGGCCAACCCCTGGTTTTATATCTTTTTCAGCGTCAGGGGTGAGTCACACATGCAACTCACCCATGTGACCTAGAATTGTCACAAAGAGGAGACTTAAACCTGCGTGGTCTAAGAGCCTCTGATGCCCAAACCTATCACTCAAACTCATGTGTAAAACTAGGCCTCCCCTGAGTTAGCCCAACCTTGGGCCCCGCCTTAGTTACCAATCCACACCAACATAGGTTAGGTTAACACCTAATAGGGGTTAGAGCCTGGGGCTCAGCACTTAGTAAGACTCAATGAAATATACTGAATTTCTCAAAGCAAACAAAAGCCAAACTCTTCAAGGGCACTTGTTGAAGGAGCCCATTTTGCTTACACAGAGTCACACAGCTAGTATTTGTCTGAGGTCATATTTGAACTCAGGAAGATTAGTCTTTCTGGTTCCAAGTCCACTGCTCTACCTGCTGAACCACTTAGCTGCCCCATGCCTATAATAGCTTATAGCCAAAGTGGCATTAAATGAATCAAAGGTCCAGAAGCTGGGCATTGTGTTAAGTGCTGAAGAGACAAGAAAGTAAAAAAAAATATATGGTCTCTGTCCTTTACAGGCTCACATTCTAGTGGAGGATAGCTAGACACTGTGCCAAGTGCTTTATAAATATCGCATTTGATCCTCACCACAACCCTGGAGGGTAAGTAAATTGGAGGGCTGTCTTAGAAGGAAGGCCCTAATATTTGGGGGTAGGGAAGAGGATCAAGGGGTTTTAGAATAGATAGATGGCCCTGAAAATGGAGAGGAAAGAGTGAAATGAAGAAACATTGAGAAGAAAGAAATCAGTAAAACTTAATCTTGTTCCTGTCAGTTGAAGATCAAGATAGAGTTAGAGATAACTTCGTTGTTCAAGCTGGGGCTGAAGCCCTGCCATCAATAACAATGCGGAAGTGAGAAAGGGAAGCTGGTTTTTAGGGTTTACCAGGAGGTTGCAAGACCCAGGTAACACTGAGTAGTTCCCAGCGATAAGAAAAAGACCCAGAGATGGAGCAGAAGTCACAGAGAGAACATATTCATTAAAAGCCTCACTGACTCTCCTTCTGAGGGAAGTCCCTGAGGCAGGGCCATGATGATCATGTGTTTTTCTGATCCCATAGTTGAGGCACTTGGTCAGACAAACATCACTCAAATGAAAAACCTCATTCAAAGTACCCTTTATTACTTGAAACCAGAATTATCTCGGATGAATATTTGGAATAGGCATCCATCCCCTCCTTATCCCCTCCGTACCCCACCAGCTGGCACAGGAAAACAGCAACATTAGTCTATGAGCTTTTAAAATAGAAGACGTGTTCTAAGAAGCTCTGGATATGCCTTTTAACTGGTCATCCTGCATACCTGGAAAGAAGGAAGAAAGGGAGGAAAGAAGGAAGGAAGAATGTAAATGGAAAGATTAACAGTAATATTAACATTTCTGACCTTATATCCTGATATTTTATTTTATGGTTTGTTTGTTTTCAGTCAGTTCACTGACAAACCATAGGTCTTGACCTTCTTGGAATTAGATGTGTCAACCATGAATCTTTATCCTTGAAAAAATAAAGATTCTTTCCTCTTCTGGACTGGAGTCTGTACTCTGGAATAATAAATACTGTGGGTAATGGAAATGAGTTTGACCTAGAAATATGAATGCTTTCCTGAAGGGTCCCCAAATGGCATGGCTGCTGTATGTCAAAACTCCATCCAAGTTGGCATGGTACCCTCTGAAAATCCAAATTACATCCATCCTGCTACACATTTTCCGCAAACGTACTTTTTAATCTGTTTATGGAAATAGTAGCCTTTTTCTCTTTTTAATTACACTCAACATAACATTTATTGAGTGCTTGGGCCCAAACCACTTCCTGCCTGTGTGACCTTGGGCAAATCCCTCACTTTCTCTGGACCTTAGTTTCTTTCTTTTTTTTTTTAAATTTCTTTATTTATTTTTAGTTTACCACACACGGTTCTACATAGTTTTGAGTTCCAGATTTTCTCCCCTCCCTCCCCAAGACGGCATGGAATCTCATATAACTGTCATGTATAACTTCGAATTGAATTAATTTATGCACTAGTCAAGTCGTGGAGAAGAATTTTGACCAATGGAATGAATCATGAGAAAGAAGAAACAGAACCAAAAAAGAAAAAAACCAACCCAAAAAAACAAAAGAGAAGCAAAAAAAAGGCGATCATGTAGTGCGCCTCGATCTGTATTCAAACTTCACAGTTCTTTCTCTGGATGAAGATAGCATTCTCCATCGTGAGTCCCCTGGAGTTGTCCTTGCCCCTTAGGTTGCTGAGAAGAGCGCAGTATGTCAGGGTTGGTCCTCACGGAATCCATATATCTGTGGCTGTGCACAACGTTCTCCTGGCTCTGCTCCGCTCACTCAGCATTATGTCGTGTAGGTTTTTTCCAGGTTGTTATGAAGTCTGCATCATCCCCATTTCTTATGGCACAATAGTATTCCATCACCTTCATATACCACAGCTTGTTCAGCCATTCCCCAATTAATGGGCATCCCTTTGATTTCCAATTCTTGGCTACCACAAAAACGGCTGCTATAAATATTTTTGTACATATGGGTCCTTTTCCCACTTGTGTGATTTCTTTGGGATATAACCCTAGAAGTGGTATTGCTGGGTCAAAGGGTATGAACTTTTCTATAGCCCTTTGGGCATAGTTCCAAACTGCTCTCCAAAATGGCTGGATCAGCTCACAACTCCACCAGCAATGTAACAATGTTCCGATTTCCCCACATCCTTGCCAGCATTTATCATTTTCCTGTTTTGTTATTTTAGCCAATCTGACAGGAGAGATGTGGTATCTAAGAGTTGTTTTGATTTGCATTTCTCTAATCAGTAGTGATCCAGAGCATTTTTTCATATGCCTATAGATAGCTTTAATTTCTTCCTCTGAAAACTGCCTGTTCATATCCTTTGACCATTTCTCAATTGGGGAATGGCTTGTATTCCTATATATTTGGCTCAGCTCCCTGTATATTTTAGAAATGAGGCCTTTATCAGAGATACTAGTTGCAAAGATTTTCTCCCAATTTTCTGCTTCCCTCCTAATTCTTGTTGCATTGGCTTTTTTTGTACAAAAACATTTCAATTTGACATAATCAAAATTATCCATTTTGCATTTTGTAATGCTATCTCTTATTGGGTCATGAATTCTTTACTTTTCCACAAATCTGATAAGTAAACTATACCTTGCTTTCCCAAATTACTTATAGTATCAGCTTTTACTCCTAAATCATGAACCTATTTTGACTTTATTTTGGTATATGGTGTAAGATATTGGTCTATGCCCAGTTTTTGCCCTACCATTTTCCAATTTTCCCAACAGTTTTTGTGAAATAGTGAGTTATTAGCCCAGAAGCTGGCCTCTTTGGGTTTATCAAAGAGTAGATTGCTAAACTTGTTGATTTCACCTACTTGTGTACCTATCCTATTCCACTGATCCACACCCTTGTTTCTTAACCAGTACCAGGCAGTTTTGATGACTGCTGCTGTGTAGTACAGTTTAATATCTGGTGTGGCTAAGCCACCATCTCTAGCATGTCTTTTCATTAATATCCAAGATACTCTAGACCTCTTGTTTTTCCAAATGAATTTTGTTATTATTTTGTCCAGATCAGTAAAATAATTTTTTGGTAGTTCAATTGGTATAGCACTGAATAGATAGATTAATTTAGGTAAAATTGTCATTTTTATTATATTAGCTCGGCCTAACCATGAGCAACTGATATTTCTCCATTTATTTAGAACTGATTTTATTTGCGTGAAAAGTGTTTCATAGTTATGTTCATATAGGCCCTGGGTTTGTCTTGGCAAATAGACTCCCAAATATTTTATAGTGCCTTCAGTAACTTTGAATGGGATTTCTCTTTCTATCTCTTGCTGTTGGGCTTTGTCAGTAATGTATAGGAATGCTGAGGATTTATGTGGGTTTATTTTATATCCTGCAACTTTGCTAAAGTTGTTTATTATTTCAAGTAGTTTTTTACTTGATTCTCTAGGATTCTCTAAATAAATCATCATATCATCTGCAAAAAGTGATAATTTAGTTTCTTCTTTGCCTTTACTAATTCCTTCAATTTCTTTTTCTTCTCTTATTGCTACAGCTAACGTTTCTAGTACCAAATTGAATAATAGGGGTGATAATGGACATCCTTGTTTCACCCCTGATCTTATTGGGAATGCATCCAGCTTATCCCCATTACAAATAATGCTTGTTGATGGTTTTAAGTAGATGCTATTTATAATTTTAAGGAAGGTTCCACTTATTCCTATGCTTTCTAGTGTTTTTAATAGGAATGGGTGTTGTACTTTGTCAAAGGCTTTTTCTGCGTCTATTGAGATGATCATATGGTTTCTGCTGGTTTTGTTGTTGATATGGTCAATTATGCTAATAGTTTTCCTAATATTGAACCAGCCTTGCATTCCTGGAATAAATCCTACCTGGTCACAGTGTATTATTCTCGTGATGGGTTGCTGCAATCTTTTTGATAATATTTTATTTAAAATTTTTGCCTCAATATTCATTAGAGAAATTGGTCTATAATTTTCTTTCTCTGTTTTGACTCTACCTGGTTTGGGTATTAGTACCATATTTGTGTCATAAAAAGAATTTGGAAGGACTCCTTCTTCACCTATTTTCCCAAATAGTCTACAAAGTATTGGAATTAGTTGTTCTTTAAATGTTTGATAGAATTCACATGTAAAACCATCTGGCCCTGGAGATTTTTTCCTAGGGAGTTCATTGATGGCATGCTCAATTTCTTTTTCTGAGATGGGGTTATTAAGAAATTTCACTTCCTTCTCTGTTAGCCTGGGCAGTTTATGTTTTTGTAGATATATATCCATATCTCTAAGGTTATCAAATTTATGGGCATACAATTGGGCAAAATAATTCCTAATTATTGTTTTGATTTCCTCTTCATTAGAGGTGACCTCACCCTTTTCATTTTTGATATTGGCAATTTGATTTTCTTCTTTCTTTTTTTTAATCAAATTGGCCAAAGGTTTATCAATTTTATTGGTTTTTTCATAAAACCAGCTCTTTGTTTTATTTATTAATTCAATAGTTTTCTTGGTTTCAATTTTATTAATCTCTCCTTTGATTTTCAGTATTTCTAATTTGGTATTTAATTGGGGGTTTTCAATTTGCTCTTTTTCTAGCTTTTTCAGCTGTATGCCCAGATCATTGATCTCCTCTTTCCCTATTTTATTCATGTAGGCATTTAGAGATATAAAACTTCCCCTAAGAACTGCTTTTGCTGCATCCCATAAGTTTTGGTATGTTGTTTCATTATTGTCATTCTCTTGAATGAAGTTATTAATTGTTTCTCTGATTTGTTCTTTGGCCCACTCATTCTTTAGAATTAAATTATTTAGTTTCCAATTAGTTTTTAGCTTATTTTTCCATGGTACTTTATTAAAAATGATTCTTATTGCATCATGATCTGAAAAGGATGCATTGACTACTTCTGCTTTTCTGCACTGGATTGTGAGGTTTTTATGCCCTAGTACATGGTCAATTTTTGAGTATGTGCCATGTACTTTTGAGAAGAAAGTATATTCCTTTTTATCCCCATTCAGTTTTCTCCAGAGGTCTATCATATGTGCCTTTTCTAAAATTCTGTTTACCTCCTTAACTTTTTTCTTATTTATTTTGAGGTTAGATTTATCAAGTTCAGAAAGGGGAGGTTGAGGTCTCCCAATATTATAGTTTTGCTGTCTATTTCTTCCTGTAACTCCCTTAACCTCTCCTCTAAGAATTTGTATGCCTTACCACTTGGTGCATATATGTTAAGCAATGTTATTGCTTCATTGTTTATGGTGCCTTTTAGCAGGATATAATGTCCTTCCTTATCTCTTTTAATTAGATCTATCTTTACTTTTGCTTTGTCTGAGATTAGGATTGCTACATCTGCTTTTTTTTCTTTAGCTGAGGCACAATATATTTTACTCCAGCCTTTTACCTTAACCCTATGTGTATCCCCCTGTTTCAGATGCGTTTCTTGTAAACAGCATATTGTAGGATTATGGTTTTTAATCCATTCTGTTATCTGCTCCTGTTTTGTGAGAATGTTCATCCCCTGCACATTCAGGGTTATGATTTCTATCTGTGTCTTTTTCTCCATCCTAATTCCCCCTGTTTATGTTTTTATTTTTCCCTTTCCCCTTCTCCTCCTCAACAAAGTTTTGCTTTTGACCACTTCTTTCCTCAGTTAACCCTCCCTCTTTATTCCCCTCCCTTATCTTACCGTTACCCACTTGCTACTTCTCCTCTCCCTTCTGCCCACCCCCCTCCCTTTTTCCCCCCTTACCCTCCCACTTCCCGTAGGACAAGTTAGATTTCTAAACTTATCAGAGTATGTTATTCCCTTCTTGAGCTAGATCAGACAGATGACAATAAAGCTCAAATACTGCTCTCCTCCCTCCCCTCTTTCCCTCTACTATAATATGTTTTTATGCCACTTCCTTTGGTGTAATTTACCCTTTTCTACTACCTCCTTACCACTTCCCTCATAGCCCTCCCTTTATATCTCTAATTTATATTTTATATCTTTACATCAGTTAATTTATACAGGCATTCACAACCTATGTATATCCCTTTCATTTGTCATAATAGTTGTACCATTCACAAGAATGACTTGTATATGTGTGTATATATATATATATATATATATATATATATATATATATATACATAAAAAACATACATAAGATGATATAATCCCACATAAAGATGTAAACAACCTGCCCTTACTGGTTAATAACGTTTGTGGGGTTTTCCCCCCTGGTTACCTTTTTATGTCTCTCTTGAGTTTTGTATTTGGAGATCAAATTTTCCATTGAGTTCTGGCCTTTTCATCAGGAAGGTCTGGAATTCCCTTATTTCATTGAATGTCCATCGCCTTGCCTGGAAAATTATGCTTAGTTTTGCTGGGTAGTTGATCCTTGGTTGTAGTCCCAGCTCCTTTGCCCTTCGGAATATCATATTCCAATTTCTCCTGTCTTTTAATGTGGAAGCTGCGAGATCCTGCGTGATCCTGACTGTAGTTCCACGATATTTGAATTGCTTCTTTTTGGCTGCTTGCAGTATTTGCTCCTTGAGTTTATAGCTCTGAAATTTGGCTATAATATTTCTTGGTGTTTTCAGTTTGGGATCTCTTTCAGGGGGTGATCGGTGAATTCTTTCAATGACTATTTTGCCCTCTGGTTCTAGGACCTCTGGGCAGTTGTCTTTGATAATTTCTTCAAAGATACTGTCAAGGCTCTTTTTTTCATTGTGAATTTGCAGTAGACCACTAACTCTCAAATTGTCTCTCCTGGATCTATTTTCCAGGTCAGTTGTTTTGCCAATCAGATATTTCACATTTTTTTTCTATTTTTTCATTCTTTACGTTTTGTTTTATTACTTCTTGATGCCTCATAGATTCATTAGCTTCCACTTGCTCAAGTCTAATTTTGAATGAGTTAGTGTTTACATTTTGCTTTTGAGTCTCCATTTCCAATTGGTTGATTTTACCTCTCAGGGTGTCCTTTTCTCTCTCTAGATTCTCAATCTTCGTATCCTTTTCGCCAATCTTATTCTTTAGGGACTTGATTTCATCAGTGAATTTTTTTCCATTTTTTCCATATTTTCTTTTAGCTCCCTAATTTGGTTTTTAAAATCCTCCTTTAGCTCTTCCAGCAGTGCTTTTTGGGCTGGAGACCAGTTCATATTAGCTTTTGAGGTATCTGATGTATCTACCGTGTCATTGCTATCCTCTTCTATGTTGATATTTTGATCCTGCCTGTCTCCATAAAAAGAATCTATTGTCCTCGGTTTTTTTTGTGTTCTTCTTCATGTTGGTTTGCCTTTTGCTGGCTTTACAATGAATTTCTATCTGTGGATCTCAGGGCTTTCTGTCCCAGCTTTCTTATTCTGGGGGTTGTGAGTCTAGAATTATAACCTTCAGTTTCCTGAGGTGTGGGGGAGGGGTCTGGCTCCCTGGCGTCTCACTCCCTGTGGGTGCTCTCCAGCACTTGCTTTTCAGCAATGGTCTCAGCTGTTTGTTGTTTGAGCTGATGTCTGGCACTTCCCCTGGGGGAGCAAGGTTACGTCTGGGCTCCTGGCGTTGACCCCTGCCGACTCTGCCCCTCTGGGACTAATGAGCTTCTAGTATTTGTCCTGTGAGGCTCCACTACTTTCTCCTCTGTTTCAGTTCTCTTTTTTTTTCCCGAGGAATTCTCTGGGTGAGGGGGGGAGGGATTAGAGCCTTTTACCTGGCCATTGTGTCTTCCGGAAGTTCAAGAAGCGGAGTTCCTGGGTTTTGCAAGCGTCAGGAGTGGGTGTTTTCACGGCCGGTGGCGTTGCGCTGCCTCTCGTCGCTCCCAGAGACTGCCGTCCTGTGTTGGGAGGCCTGGGGATCTCCTCCGGTTTCGGGCGCCCAGCTTTCTCCCATCCCGTTTCCCACGTGGATTTCTCGGCCAGCCGCTTCCGCCTTGGTCTGGAGCAGCTCCGCACCGAGCACTCTCCGAGCCTGCAGGTTCATTCCTCCGGCCTTTCAGACTCTCCCGGCTCGGAAAGTTGCCCCATGCAGACTGCTTGCGGTTTCTGACTCTCTCAAATCTGCTCAAATTCACTTTTTTATAGGAATCTGACAGACCTTGTGAGAGAGCTCCGGTAAGACGCTGCCTTCACGCGGCCATCTTGGCTCCGCCCCCTTATATTAGGAAGGCAGAATTTATGATTTCCAAGAGAATCTCATATGTGCCTAAAAGGTCTGGAACCGCAGGATATAAGGAATTCTCTAGGCAGAAGGCAGGAGAACTAAAGCATGTATTTACACTCCACAATAACAAGCCCACAACCAGCATCCCCATTTTGATATTTTCATCAAAAGCTTCCAGGCCCAATAAGTCCGCCTTATAAGAGTAACCAGGAGGCCACAGAGAAGCGAGATGGTATAAGGCAAAATCGTATACATGCTTCCCCTCTACGGTAAGAAGATTACCCACTAGCCTCTAGTCAGCTCTGCTACCGGCAGCTCAGCTTCGGCTGTAGGTGTCTCTGGCTCCAACCGGAAAAGGAAAGGAGGATCTTCAAGCCGTCCTCTCCCCTCTTATAGAGTTTTTGACATCATCAAATGCCGCCTGAACGACCAGGGCCGATTGGTTCTTGACTTGGCCCTTTCCCCTAGCGTAGACCAGGTTAACACACTTCCGCTCAGCCAGCCCCATGACTCATCACACAGGAAGCTCTGGTCCTGCCCCAGAAGAGCAACCCCCAGCGTCCAGGGAAGCTCAACGAGGCAAGTTGAGTCATTCAAAGAAAACAAAGTCCATTCTGGCTACACCCCTGGACCTTAGTTTCTTAATTTGTAAAATGGTGGAGAGGGGTTTGGTCTCAATGGCATCTAAGGTCCATTGCAGCATTAAATCTATTTTACCATGACCTGTTCTGTTCTGGGCAAGTGGGGAGAGGAACAAGCATTTATTAAGCATCTTCTATGTGCCGGGCACTGTGTTAGGCACTTCACAAATAATATCTGATTTGATCCTTACAACAATCCTGTTATGATACACATTTCATAGTTGAGGAAACAGAGCCCAGGATCACAGTGCTAGTAAATGTCTAAGAAAGGATTAGAACTCAAGTTTTCCTGAGTCCAGGGCTAATTCCTTCTAGAGAGTTCTTAGGAAAACCTGAGTTTGAGTCTTGCTTCTGACAAATACTAGCAGTGTGCTACCTGACCTCTTATGCATGAGGGGGCTCTTTATGACTTTGAGTTTCAGAGGATTGTAGTCTGCTTTGGAGGAAGTTCTTTGTTTCCTTCCTTCCTTCCTTCCTTCCTTCCTTCCTTCCTTCCTTCCTTCCTTCTTTCCTTCCTTCCTTCCTCCCTTCCTTCCTTTCTCCCTTCCTTCCTTCCTTCCTTCCTTCTTCCTTCCTTCCTTCCTTCCTTCTTCTTCCTTCTCTTTCTTCTTCTTTCTTTCTTTCTTCTTTCTTTCTTTCTTTCTTTCTTTCTTTCTTTCTTTCTTTCTTCCTTCCTTCCTTCCTTCCTTCCTTCCGTCCTTCCTTCCTTCTTTCCTTCCTTCCTTTCTTTTTAAGATTTATAAGCTTTATTTTTAGTTTTCAAAATTCACTTCTATAAGTTTTAAATTTTCTCCCCCTCCCTCCATGCCCCCTCCCCAAGATGGCATGCAATCTGATATAAGCTCTACATATACATTCCTATTAAACAAATTTTCACATTAGTCATGTTGTGTAGAAGAATTTGAATGAATGGGAGTTACCATGAGAAAGAAACAAACAAAACAAAACAAAAAGAGAAAATAGTCTGCTTTGATTTGCATTCAGACTCCATAGTTCTTTCTCTGGATATGGATGGCATTTTCCATTATGAGTCTTTTGGAATTGTTTTAGGTGCTTGTATTGCTGAGAAGGGCTAAGTCTATCAAAATCAGTCATCACTCACTAAGGCTGTTATTGTGTACAGTGTTCTCCTGGTTCTGCTCACTTCACTCAGCATCAGTTCATATAAATCTTGCCAGGTTTTTTCTGAAGTCTGCCCGCTTTTCATTTCTTGTAGCACAATAGTAGTCCATTACATTTATATACCACAACTTGTTCAGTCATTCCCCAGTTGATGGGTATCCCCTCAATTTCCAGTTCTTGGCCACCACAAAAAGAGCTGCTATAAATATTTTTGTACACATGGGTCTTTTTTCCATATTTATGATCTCTTTGGGATACAGCCCTAGAAGTGGTATTGCTGGGTCAAAGGGTATGCATAGTTTTATAACCTTTTGGGCGTAGTTCCAAATTACTTCCCAGAATGGGTGAAACAGTTCACAACTCCACCAACAATGAATTTGTGTTCTAATTTCCCCACATCTTCTCCAACATTTATCATTTTCCTGTTTTGTCATGTTAGCCAATCTGATAGGCGTGATATGGTACCTCAGAGTTGTTTTGATTTGCATTTCTCTAATAATGATTTAGAGAATTTTTTCATATGACTATAGATAGCTTTAATTTCTTCCTCTGAAAACTGCCTGTTCATATCCTTTGACCATTTATCAGTTGGGGAATGACTTGCATTCTTACAAATTTGACTCAGTTCTCTGTGTATTTTAAAAATCAGGCCTTTATCAGGAACATTGGTTGGGAAAATTGTTTCCCAGTTTTCTCCTTCTTGCCTAAACTTGGATGCATTGGCTTTGTTTGTGCAAAAACATTTCGATTTAATGTAATCAAAATTATACATTTTGCATTTCATAATGTTCTTTATCTCTTGTTTGGTCATAAATGAGGAAGTTGTTTCTACGGTGGGAATTCCCTATAACAGATCTAGACAACAAAATTCAGATCTTCCTGATTCCATGCTTAACATTCTAGCCACTGTGCACCCTGACTACCATGCCTAAGAAAGATTATTTTGGTAATTACACAAAGGAAGAATTGGAAAAGGGAAAAGGTTAGTTACAGTGAGACCAGTTAGGAAGGTATTATGGTAATCCTGGCATAAGATGATGAAAGCCTATAACAGTGGCTGACTAAATGGATAAAAGAGGATGACTGTGAGTGATGTTATGGAGGCTGACCCAAGAAGACTTGACAACTGATTGTATAGGAGAGAGGAGAAGAAAGCATCAAGGATCACTCCAAGGACATGAGCAGCTTAAATGGCTGGGAGGATGGTGGTGCTTTTAACAAAAACAAAGAAGCCTGGGTCATATTTTGGGTATCCAGAATGTAAGACATGTGTACACACACACACACACACACACACACACACACACACACACACACACACATATATGCCCATATCTCTCTATCTTATGTGTGATATAAGACTTATCTGTTCGGTTTCTCACTTCAAAGCACAACGGTTTACTTCAGACTTGAATAGCAGTGGGGAAGATATGTATATACTAAAGTTTCATACAAGATAATCTGTTCTTTATTGTTTCTATTGGGTCTTCATCTTATTATTAGAAGCCACAGTTGCCCCCAAATTGTTGCTTACATTGAACAAATGGGTCTTTGAGGTTCCAAGACGGAAAAAGCCAGATAATCTTTTTTCTGCATGCCTTGATTTTTCACACAGTTTTCTTCTTCTAACTACAAAAGATCCAGTTGTAAACTGAACTCAATTCAAACACATCTCAAATTCAGCATGCCCCAAATAGAATTCATCATAACTTTCCCATCTTCTTAATTTCTTTATTTTCAGTGTGGATACCACCATCCTCCAGTCATCCAGATTTGCACCCTTGTAGTTACCTCTAACCTGAGACTCTTCCTTAAATCAATTGCCAAGTATTGTTGATTTCAACTCTATAATATCTCTTGCATTCGTCCCATTCTCTTTACTCACACAAGCATCATTCTAGTTCAGGTTCTCATCATCTTGTGCCTCAACCATTGTAATAGCCTCCCAATTGACCTCTCTGCCTTCAATCTTTCCCCTCTTCAATTCATTCTCTGCACATCTGCCAAATTGGTATTCCTAAAGAACAAGTCTAGTCATGTCATTCCTTTGCTCAAGTGGCTCCTTCTTAGTACTATTTTTTTTCCACAGTGGGTGTGATCAGAGGAACCTCCTGATCTGTTTAACTAGGACACTGCTGTCCTCACAGGTGTGGGCATTTATTTTGGCCCCTTTCAGTTAGATGGATGCCCTGGCCCTTTGCTGAAAGACATACACTTGGAAATGACACAGAAAATTCTTATTGGTCTCTATAACTAAGGGATGGTGGCCAAAGATGACTGAGGACTGAACCAAGAAGATCTGACTCTTTATTGTCTTTAAAAGTCCTCTCTCTTTTGAGTGCTTCACTCTTGGGACAGATCCATGTTCAAATGTTCAGTTCCAAGATGAATATGTTGTTTTTTCATCTTGGGAGATTATAATGGTGTGATGGACTATTGTTACATATTTTAATTATTTGTCAAGCGCACTTAGGAGTCCTTTGTATTTTAAGCATTTCTTTTGTGTTGGAAATTTTTTTTTTAAAAAGTCCTTTATATGACATCTACTTTGTCCATTGAGTATCTTTTCTAGAAGGGACTGTGTTAATCCTTTTGGAAAGATCTTAGACATCAGCCATATCTAAGCTTTGTAAGTTTTTCTCTTGAATTATATTCTAGGGGGAGGACATAATGAGACAGAGTTCAAGAAAGGCCTGATTTCCTATTTTTGGGATCAAGCCACTTTTAAGATTGAAGCCAGGTCATATGAGTCCTGAGTGGAAACCATTAATGGGAGGGGTACCTCATGGGCCAGTTGACCCTTCTTTGGAATTTAAAACCATTCACAATCTGTCTGTAAGCTACTTTCCATACCAATTAAAATTACTTCCTCTTACACACTTTTACATTCCAGCTAGACTGGTCTACTTGCCTTATCCTATACATTCTATTCTGTTTCAACTATTGTGCCTTTGTATAGGTTGTCTCCTATGCCTGTAATTCATCCCCTCACTATCTCTGCCTTAGAGAATCCTTAGCTCTTTTCAAAGTTCATTTTGGGTCCCCCTCCACCAGGAAGTCTCTTTGAATTCCTCCAATTGCTGGTGTTCTTTCTCCTAGAAACTTCTGAGATTTACCTTCTTGTTTATAAGATGTTTCCCTTAATAAAATAAAGCTCTTTGAGAACAGTGACTATTTCATATTTGTCTTTGTATCATTGGCATCTAACAGATGCTTAATAAATGCATTTTGAATGAAAGAGTGAATTCAGAGTGGTGTCACTGTATCACCATGGTAACCCCAGGGTAACAAAAGTCTGATGATAATGGCTGTGGAAGGATTTTTTTTCAATTCTTAAAAAATACACAAAGCAAACATTGACTGTCTCTAAATAGCTATTTTTTTTATTGTTGCTTTATATCCTTCCATGAAAGGATCTTGGAGTTAAGTGTTTGGGGAGGATTTTGCATATAGACAACATTTTTCCCTCTGAGTTGCTTCCAGTATACAGAGACTTCTTTCTTTCTTATTTTCTTTTGTCTTTCTCTAATGATAAGCAGCACTGGACATCTTTCAAAAGAAACTGTCTTTTTAGAATCATTGTAGTATTTTATCTAACTAGTTGCCTTGTTTGCAACATGCAAGATGACTTCTTTTCTCCTTTTTCTCTAGGGTCAGAGTTACTGTGTCTCCTGATGTGACAACTATTTGATCTGATAAATTTCTCTGCACTGGTAAAAGAGGATAACAGGGCCGCCCCTTCATGTAAGTATGTCAGATAAGGGCTCCATCAGGTAGGGCTTTGAACCCATTCAGATCCATTTGCTTGAGTTATGTTGTTGCATGATGCTGTCTTCCTTTACATAGTTGAAATTAGGGTGCATATTGTTGGTTTGCTTCTTTTTTTCTGTTGTGCTTTATTTCACATGTCTCTCCCTGTATTTCTTTTGTATTCTTTATATTCATCATTTCTTATGGTACAATAACATTCTATATTGTTGTTGTATTTCTCCATCCAGTTACCTTGATTGTTAAGTTCCATATGCCTCAATTTATTTGTCCATTCCCCAGTCATTGGGAACATAGTTTCCTTCCTTCTTTCCCTCCTTCCCTCCCTCCTTCCTTTCTTCCTTCCTTCCTTCCTTCCTTCCTTCCTTCCTTCCTTCCTTCCTTCCTTCCCTTGCCTTCCCCCCCTCTCTTTCTCTCTCTCTTTTTCCCTCTTTCTCTCTCACAAATACTGTCACTTGGAACATTTTTGTAGAAATGAGTTTGTTCTTCTTGCCTCTAACATGTTTAGGATGTAAACCTAAAAGAGGGATTATTCAGTCAAAAGTTATGAGCATCTTTGCAACTTCTATTGTATAAGCCTCTGTTGGGTAGTGTAGAAGGAAGAAGGCTGGGCAAGGGAGCAGCAGCTCAAAGGAAGTGAACCTTGACAAGGAAAGAGGGGCTAGGATTCCTCACTAGGAGGGAAGAGCTCTGTGAATGAGACGATGGCAACAGGAAACAGCCCCCAGATCTGTGTGCTGGCAGCAAAAATAGGAAGCTGGTTCTACTGCCCATGCAAGGGAGAGTCTGAAGAATCTTCCCTCCTCTTCTCCTGTCTCACAGAGAAAGGAGGGAGCTTGCCATTAGTTGGAATTAAAGTAGTGGAGCTTGTTCTTGAATCATAGAACAAAGAATGTTAGGAAGGCAACATGGAATAGTGGATAGAACATGAGACTTGGAATCAGAAAGACCTGAGTTCAAATCCTGGCTTAAATACTTACTATGGCTGTACAAAGTATGGTATATGAACATGATGGAATATTAGTGTTCTATAAGAAGTGAGGAACTAGATGATTTCGAAGAAACATAGAAAGATTTGTACAAACTGATGCATAGTGAAGTGAGCAGAAAGAAGAGAACAATTTATGGTATAGCATCAATATTATAAAAAATGAACATGAAGATTTCTGTAACAATTGAAGAAGGAAATAAGCAAACAGGAGAATAATAACAATGATACTACCAAGACAACTTTGAAAGCTATAAAGATTGTGATCAGTGCAATGAGCATCCGTGATTTCAGAGAACTGATGATAAAGCCTGCTATCCATCTGCTGATGAAGAGGTGATGGATTCAGGGTGTGGAATGAGACATGTACTTTTTGAACATGACCAATGAGAGAATTTATGTTGTTTGACTATGTATATTTGTTACAAAGGTTTTGTTTTTGTTTTACTTTTTTTCCAATGGAGTGGTGGTAAGAGTGGTGGAAAGGAGAGAGAATAGATTTCTGTTAGTTAAAAAAAACACAAAAAAATTTAATTAAAAAAAAAAGACTTTAGCTGTATGACCCTGGGCAAGGCACTTAAGTTCTCTCCACTACAATTTCATCGTTTATAAAATGAAGGGGTTGGACTCAATGGTCTCTAAGGTCCCTCCCAGCTCTAAATGTTATGATGCTTTGATGATGTTAGAACCTATAACTGTAGAGCTAGACAGGACCTTAAAGCAAAGAACATTAGAACAATGAATTTGGGCGAGGTTACGTCATCCTGGAAGTCGGTGGCCGCCGTGACCGAGGGGCGCTGCAGGGTAACACCTGCCTGGAAAATGGATCTTTTTTGCTGAACTACATAGGCTGTGCAATGTGTAATAAACGGGATTTTATGCTGATTGCAAATAAATTCATGAAAGAGGAAGATGGAGAAGAAATAGTTACCTATGATCATGTGTGTAAGAATTGTCATCACGTAGTAGCCAGGCATGAGTATACATTCAGTGTCATGGATGAATATCAGGAATACACCATGCTATGTCTGTTGTGTGGCAAAGCAGAAGATTCTATCAGTGTCCTCCCTGATGACCCCCGACGGATGGCTCCCTTGTTCTGAACATCCTGCCGCAGTTTTACTGTGGTTACATCACTGTGCTGGCTTAGAATGCTTGAAAACCTGATCGCTTCCCATTTTGTTTTCAGTTCAAATGGTTGCTTGCTTTTCAAAGTTCAGAATTGGCTGTGCTGAAAAAAAAATATTCCAAGGAGGAGCTTTCCATAGAGCTGAGTCCTAGCAGAGCCTCCTGCTAACATCATTGGAGTCAGAGTGGTACTAGCAGCTGCATGTCTCTGGGAGAAATAAAATGACTAAAATGGCCCCAACAAGCATATCTTCAGAAGAGGAATGAAATGTCTCTCCTTGTGTAATGGAATAAACACTACCCTATAAACCAGAAAAAAAAAAGAACAATGAATTTGTGATGTATGAATTGTTCAGAGAACTTGGACTCTTGGTTACCTTTTTGGGGGCAGGGCAGGAGAGGGGAGTGTCCATCCTTTCAACAACTCCATTTTTTTTTTGGCAGTTTTGCCTCCCACAGTTCTTCCCCCTGCTTCATGTTTCAATTTTTTCCCAGCTCATTTTACAGAGAGGAACTGAGGCAAACCGGGTTAAGTGACTCATTCAGGGTCACATAGCTAGTGTGTGAGGCCAAATTTGAACTCAGGAAGATGAAATTTCCTGATTTCAGGCCTGGTGCTCTATCCACTGTGCCACCTAGCTGCCCAAAAATCAGATTAGATTGTTGTTTATTTCATATTTTTTTCCTCTTTCAAAAAAACCCCAAACAACAACAAAACCCCAAAACCAAACTACTCCAGTTCTTGTTTTTATTCATCAATTCTTTTTTTCCCTTTCAATTTGGTTAATCTTGTCTTTGATTTTTAGGATTTCAAATTTGTTGTTAGTTGAGGTTTTTTGAGTTGTTGCTTTTCTAGTTTTTTTTAGTTGCATGCCCAACTCAGTGATTTGTTCTTTCTCTCTTTTGTTGATGAAAGTGTTTAGAAATATAAAAGCTTCCTGAAGGACTGCTTTGGTTGCACATGTCCTGCCCCTGCCTCCACCCCCAGCAAAGTGTTGACATCTTGTCATTTTCTTTGATGAATTGATCATTAATTTCTATGATTTGTTCTTTGACAAACTTATCCCTTAGAATTAAGTAGAGCACAAGCTTTGATAGGCCTTTCCAAAATGAAAAGACTTTGAGTATTGACCCAGTTATGGATTCTGTGTCTGCTATCTCAGATACTACTGCTCCATCATCCTGAAACCATGCTGGAGAGGAGCTTACCATTCAGTTTTGAACTCCCATCCCAGGATCATGTTTATTCACTTCACCCTAGCCATCTTTTGCCCTCTACTCTACAAATCAGACCTCCTGACACCATGCCTAGGAAGGGTTAAGCCACTAAGCTCTGAACTCATGATCCTGGTGCTCCAGGACCATGCTCATTCAAATAAATTTTATCTTTGACCCTGTTGCCCCCTGCTACCACCTCTTGCTCTGGGAATTATAATCAAACTAATTGTGTCATTGATTACTTCTGGAAAGAGTATGTCAGTTGACTGCCTTATTGCTCCTTATGACTTCAGACCAAATCTCATCTACATTCTTTATCCCTTTCTATGAATGTGAGTTTCTTGAGGGCAATGACTGTCCTATGGGTATTCTAGCAATAAGCACAATATTTGGCATGTGGCAAACACTTAATAAATACTTTTTACTTCATTTACCAGAAGGCTGGCCTCTGGATGATGAATTCTTTTGGTTACAGAAACTCAGGAAGACCAACTCTTAAAGCCTAGAGGGCATTGATATGTGTTGGTGGTAAGTGTTCATCCTAATGAAACTGTAGCCCTTTTGGAGAGGTAGGTAAGTAACATTTTAAAAGTCTCTTTAGTTTGTCCCCACTGTATGCTATCCTCCAGAGTGGAGTTGCTGGGGATATAAACAAAACCTTCGTTCCTTTGTGGGAGCCCACCACTAATCCCTAAGGTTATTGTACTTTCAGACTGTGTGGGATTACCAAGTGGAGGAACTGTTAAGAAACAGTCCTAGAAATCAAGTGAATAGAGTGGTTTGACTCACAAGCCAGGAAAACTACAACAGAGATGATGGGTCAGTGTATGGTGAGGAACGGTATGAAAGTTCTATTAATAGCTGAATAAAGACCAGTAATGCCTATCTGCCACTAGAGTATTGAGACCTCATTGTAACTTCCCCCTTGGTTTGCTTATTTTTATTTTTGCCCATGGTTCCTTGAAGTAAGAATGTTTTGACAACCACAGCTGGGTTGGGTGTTAGTTTCACAGACAGCAGGGTGGGAGAAGCTGGACCTGACTATAACCTGGGGGAGGAGAACCCAGAGAAGCAGGAGTGTGGCAATGAGTGTGGAGGGATAGGCTTCAGTTCACTTCAATATGCATGTATAATGTGCTTACCATATGACAGGCGCTGGGGATACAGAGAAAAAAGCAAAAAAAACCCCAACAATTGTGCCCTCAAGGTCCTTACAACAACCAAACAACATATACAAAGAAAGTTAAATTCAAAATCTATATAAAGTAATTTCCAAGGGGAAGGAGCTAGCAATTGGGGGATGGGAAACAGGAGAGGCTTCTAAATATCATTTGCACTGCACTTTCAAGGAAGCTAGGAATTCTGTGGGGTAGAGGTGAGGCAGAAATACATTCAAGGTACAATCTTGTAGGAGGCATGTACAAAATAGGTTAGAATGTATCATCTGGGGAATAGCAGAAAAGGAAGGTGGAAGACTAAGCCCTGAAGCTGGAGGCATAAAAGAAAGAAGGGCAGGAGTTAGCTAGGATATGCTTTTAGTACTGGAAGGAGACTGTATATGGCAACTCAGAGATCTTCTTAGAATTGATGGGAAAGGGAAGGGGATTATGAGGGAATTGAGACATTGAGCTTTAGGGTCTTCTCTCCTAGTACCCATGATAAGACTGTTTTCTTGGCTATTGTCACCCCCATTCTCCAGCAGAACTGGCACCAAGTGCAATACATCTTGGTTATAGCTTCCATCAGGATACTTCAAGGACCCGTGTAATGTTCTTCCTTCTCAGAGAAGGGAATTACTTGGAGACACCAGCAGGTAGGCTCTCTTGATAACAGAAATGCTATTCCTGGTAGAGTAGTAGATTCCACAATAATAGAGCCCAGAGTTCTTCATCCAGAGCTTGGTCATAATGATAGTAAAGAGGTGAATGTTGGTGATATCCTAGAGCAAGTGTTGTGGGCATTTAGTCCATAGCCAATGTCCTGAATTGGTGACCAGTCATATAGTGCTATTTATTTTTTACTTTATACTTCCTAAGTCTTTTGAAATTGTTCTTTTTAAAAATGTTGTTATAGCATAAATTGTTCTTCTGGTTTTGCTTACTTAACTCTGCATTAGCTCAAAATGAGGTTCAAGTGATACCCACTCCCCCTACTCCTGCCATGTTTGTATAGACTTGCACCTTCCCCCATAACCCTTGAATATACAAGGTAAGTGTCTCCCATCCCTCCCTCCCTTCCCTTATCTTCTTTAGCATGTCATTTCCCTTCTTTTACTTTCCCTTTTTCATTTAATATCATTATAATGTAACAAAAATCACTTCTAGGCCCTCCATCTTATTTAACTCATTACTGTTGTACCAGTTTCTACTCAGCTTTGGCCTTTAAAAATTAAAAAAAAGAATACTAGAAAGCCCTCTATTTCATTAAAGGTCCATCTTTTCCTTCACTCCCTTGCCTTAGATTATATTTAGTTTTCCTGGGTAAATTATTCTTAGTTGTAAGCCTATATCTTTTGCCTTTGGGAATATTGCATTACATGCTTTCCACTTCTTTATAGAGTTAATAGCAAAATCTCGTGTGATCTTCTTTGGTATTTGATATTTGAACTCTTTCTTTCTGTCTGTTTACAGCATTTTTTTCTTTTACCTGGGAGCTCTGGATTTGGGCCATGATATTTCTGAGAGTTTTTATTTGGAGGTTTCTTTCAGGAGATGACTGGCAAATTCTATTTTCACTTTCCTCCCTGGAGAGCTGGGCAGTTTTCTTTTATTATTTCTTGAAAAACGATGTCTAATCTCTTTTGTTTTGGTCATGGCTTTCAGGTAGTCCAATGACTCTAAAATTCTCTCTCCTTGATCTGTTTTCTAGGTAATTTATTTTTTAATAAATATCCTTACACTTTTCTTTTGTTTTTCAGTCTTTTGACTTAATTTTAATTTTTTCTTGCTGTTTGATAGGGTCGTCATCTTCTGCTGGGTCCATTCAAATTTGAGAGGAATCTGTGTTTTGGGTAAGATTTTTTTATCTCATAATAAGCTATTAATCTCTTCCCAAGTTTCTCTCTTTTTTCTTAATTCTTTCTGTTACTGCTCTCATTTAGTTTATAATATTTTAAATTCATTTTTAAACTTTTGCATCCTTTGTTCTAGGAATTCTAACTGGTCTTCTGGGCAAACTGTATTGGACTTTAGTTGTAGGCATTTGGAAATTATTCTTCTCTTTTAGGTTTGTAGCTTACATTTCTCTGGGCTCATGATAAATAATGCTCTTTTCTTCCTCTCTTCTTCCCTAGTATATTCTTTTTTCCCTTTTTTCTCTTTCTTCTAAAATAAAAAAGAACAAAACAAATCCATACAAAAAAGAAAACAAAACCATACTCAGGCCCCACATTGGCTATTCTTTACTCTCTCTATGTGCCTAGGAGATGGTGTCATTCTAAAGGGACATTGTTAGAAGGTAAGCACTTTATCAGTTGCTTAAAAAACCTTTCTAGATTTCTTTTATTTCCTGTGTTTGTACTCGAAAGATTCTATTCAGCTCTGTTGCTTTTCAGGCAGAAATGCTTGAAAGTACTCCTGTAAAAGGTCTATTTCCCCCTAAAAACTTGTACGCAGTTTAGCAGGATGTTATTATTGGTTAGAAGCCTTTTTCTTTTGATTTTTGGCATATCATTTTCAAAATTACCTTTCTTTTATAATAGTTGTTGTATGATATTGTGTGATACTTGCTGTGGTTTCTTGATACTTGAACACTCTCTCTCTCTCTCTCTCTCTCTCTCTCTCTCTCTCTCTCTCTCTCTCTCTTTTTAGCTGTTTGCAGTATTCTTTTCTCCTGGAAGCTTTTAACTTAGACTTTTAGAAATCTGGATATTTTTTCAATTTGAAATATGTTAAGGAGGTTAGATTGAAGAAACAATTCAAACTTAAGTGGAGGCTAAATAATATAATGCTAAAGATTTTGTGGTTGAAAGAAAAATAATTTTAGCAAAAAATGATAGCAATGAGACAACATATCAAAATTTTGGCATTCAGCCAAAATAATCCTTAAAAGAAAATATATATCCACGAAGCACTTTCATACAAAAAGAGAAAATCAGTGAATTAGGTACACAACTGAAAAGTTAGAAAAACCACAAATCTAAACAATAAAATAGAAATTCTGATAATCAAAGAAAAGATGAAAAGTATAAAAATGAATTGTTAAATGAAACTAGGAGCAAGATTTTTTTGGGGGGGGGACATAAATAAGAGATAACTCATTAGCCAATTTGCAATTTTTACCCTCCCACCATGTAAGAAAGAAAACAAATTAGCAAAAGCAAGAATGAAAAAAGGAAAACTCATACAGATGAAGAAATAAAGGAAGTTGTTTTAAAAAAAAAACAACTATTTATTTCAATTGTATGCCAGTGAAACTGACAACTTAAATGAAATGGTTGATTATTTACAAAATGATAAAATACTGAAGTTAACAGACTAAGAAATAGAAAAATTTAAGTAACCCAACCTCAGAAAAAGAAACAGATCTATATAGACTTTCAAATGAATTTTATCAAACATTTAAAGAAAATTTACTCTGGTATTAAATGAATTATTTGCAAATGTAGAGAAAGTATCCCAAACTTATTTTATGAGGCAAATATGATCTTATTTCCAAAGTAAGGAGATTTAAAGCACAAAAAGAAAACTATAGACTAACATATTTAATGAGTATTGATTCAAAATACTGAATAACACATTAGTAAAGAGATTATTCCTGATCTTTTCCCCCTCCAATCTTTCTCTTCTGAACTCCCCTAGTACCTTTGAGGGCATCACCATCCTCCCAGTTGCCCACATTTATAACCTTATTTTTATCCTTAACTCTTCACTGTCACATATCTAATCTGTTGCTAAATCTTGTTGCTTTTACAATCTTAACATCTTTTCTATATATCCACTTCTTTCCACTGACACAGTCATTATCCTAGGTAAGGTCCTTATCATCCTTTGCCTGGACTATTGCAATAGTCTCCTGGTTGGTTTTATTGGCTCAATTCTCTGTCCACTCCAGTTTATTCTCCACTTAGCTGCCAAAGTGATTTTTCTAAAGAGTAAGTATGAGCACATCATCTCCTCTGCTCAGAGATCCAGTTCTCCAGCATTTTTTATTATCTCTAGGATTCAATATATTTGTCATTTAAAGCTCTTCATTATCTGATGTAACAGCAATAATGGGGTATGGTCTGTGGTTTGTGGTTTCTTCCATTGCCTCCCCCCCCAAATTTAACAATAGTACAAAGGAGCTTCTATAGGTGTAACATAGATAATACCTACACCATCTTACATAAGTGTGCAAAACACCCCACAACACTTTAGATTTGGCTCAATCTTACTCTGACACTAACAGGTCCAAGTGCCCAGCAATTAACAGCACCACAAGTTACAAACACACTCTCTCATAGTAGTAGGAGAAACCTGTTTGAGGGGAAATACACTTCACCTTTCTACCACTCAAGCTCTTGAAGCCATATCCAACATGTTTTCTATCTAAATAGTTGTAGTAGCAATTTGGATTTGAAGATCTTTCCCACCCATTCATAGGCCGTGTGACCTGCTTACATCATGAGAAGCCTAAGATATATGTGGTGGGAGGAGCTTCCTGACAAGAAAAGGAAGTTATGACACAGGAAATGCTGAGAGAGAGAGATGTTATGGCTGCTAATGGCCACCCTTGTGATTGTTAGATGAACAGGCTGTCCTGTGAGATTGTTTTGGGGAAGACCCCAGCACGGAGGTGGAGAGCTTTTGGGATGGTGAGACTCCAGGTTCTTATATTGTGTATTGAATGTTTTGGGTTCCTTGCTGTTATGATGAAGTGGACTGACTAGATAAATGGCTTGTGGGATAAGGTTCTCTGGTGTCTGAATGAATGGTTTCCTTCTTCTCCCTTCTATGTGGAGAGTCTCGTATACTTTGTGATGCAGAACTACATGGGCATTTTGACAATTATCATTGACATTGTTATTATTGTCTTACTGTTTTATTTGGTGACTAGGACGATGGGATCACAAGGTATAAGATCTCTATTTAGAAGTAGAAGGGCTTTAGAAGAAGAAATGGTTGTCCCAGGATGGGAGGTTGTAACTTATTGCTCCCTAGCAAAGGAATGGTCTAAGGGCACTGGTTTCTGTGAGGATTGGAAGCAGAAGCTACAGAGTGGAGGATCCAGAGATTTGGAGCGATGCCTCAGAGAAGTTACTGTTGAGCCAGGAATGGTGATTCCAAGAGCGATCTCTAGACAAGGCTGGTTTTTGCTCACAGCCTATAGTATTGTATGTGAACACAGGGACAGATCATCAAGAGAGAGAGCTCAGGCTCAGACAATTGCTGAAATGTCTGAGAATACTCTGCCTATAGCACAGCAAACTGGAGAAATTCAGGTGGCAGAACAGCAGGGAGCTAACAGCCTTGTTGTAAATTCAGCCAGAAGGCCGAATGAGCCAAGGAGGTGAAGAGTGCACCTCGGTACAGCTGAAGTTGAGCCTAACAGTCAGTCTAGTTACCATGGTAACAGGGGCAGAGAATCTAGAGAGGAGGATACAATGTCAGAATCTCAGGTATGAGGTGATACTTTGTCGCATGGTACTTCTCACAGAGAGTGAGACAGTATCACACCAGACTTCTCAAAGAGAAGTGTGCCCCATAGAGCAGATGAGGCAGGAAACAAAATCATACTACTCAGTTTAGGTTGGTTTTGGAAGATTTTACATAGAAGGAAATCACAGACATCTTGAGTAGGTTCACCCAGAGAATGGGAGAATCATTAATATCTTAGATGGTGAGAATCAGTGATGAAGGGGCCACAGGAGTGTCTGTAGATTCTGTGGATTTTATGAGATTCATAAGTATTAGTCAGAATTCTTTTATACAGCAAGCTTTTAGGGATTATCATTCACAAAGAACTAACCAAGCAATCAGTTTGTTGGCTTTGGCTATGACAGGCTGTAAAGAGGAGTATCTTACTGACACTATGTGGCCTACTGCAGATAGACCCTGGTATTCAATTAGGAACTGTATGAGAAATTTAAAGGAGGAGGTCATGAAGACTGCTATTATGTTGGGGAACACTGAAGTTTATTATGAAACTCCCTTGGGAGTCTCTCATAGGAATTTGATTGTTAAGACAACATCCTCCACTTATAAACATATGATTCTGACTGCTGATTGCAGAAGTAGGGAATCCTCTTTCAGAGGTTCTGGATAAGATTTTACAGTTAAGTGACTTAGGAGACTGGGAAATTAATAAGTTTCCTCAGGAGAAAAGGGTACATAGCCAACAAATTCAATGTCCAATAAATAGAGTGACAAGGAAAGAAATGTTTACTGCTCTACTGAAAGCAGGGGTAGATTTTAGAATAACAAATGGTATTCCAAATAACAAACTATACAAAACGTACTGAGATAAGGGGCTTAATAGCAAAAGGAGTAGAGAAGTAAGAATGCCCTTACAAATCCTACAGATCTTGAACTCTTGTATTCAAGTGAGTCACACCTCAAAGGAGACTAGGGAATATGCCCAATCCCGGCTTAGATTAAAGAAGCACACAGATGGGATTACAGGCTCCATATTAATCTGACTATATATTGGAAGAATGGATCAAATATTGTAATTAGGGCGTTGATAGACACTGGGGCAGAGGCCAGCTTGATTTATGGAAACCCTGACAAATTTAAGCTTCGAACTCCTATTACCCTTACAGGACTAGGAAGGGCTGAAATGTCAGCCAAACAAGTGAAACTGATGATGAAAATTGGACAATTGCCTAAGAAAGAATATACCATGGTCCTTCTACCCATTCCTGAATACATCATTGGAATAGATATACTGAAAAGCATGACTTTAAATTTGCCTGAGGGGAGATACCAATTTGTAGTAAGTAAGATAGGAATTAATATAGTTCTTTTGGGAAAAGTAAAGTTGGATGGACCCAATTACTTTACCCGAACCTTCTAAAGTAGTTACTTTGAAACAGTGTCATGTACCAGGTGAGCAAGATGAAATTGCCAATACTATAAAGGAATATGTTGAAGCAAGAGTGTTAGTCCCTACAATCACTCAAGGAAATAATCCTGTATGGCCAATATGAAAGTCAGATGGAACATGGAGAATGACAGTGGATTATAGACAATTGAATAAAGTGACTCCACCCTTGTATGCTGCTGTTCCAGATACTGTTACCTTAATAGAAAAGATCCAGAAATATGATGGGACTTGGTATTGATTTGACCAATACTTTCTTTATGATCCCAATAGACTCCAAACAATGGGGTCAGTTTGCTTTCATGTGGCAGGGCCGACAATATACTTTTACCCAATTGCCACAAGGATATCTGCACAGCCCAACTATTTGTCATAGGATTGTGTCTGAACATTTGGATGAATAAAAGTTACCTGGTGTGCAGCTTGCCCACTACATGGATGATATTCTGATACAGGGAAAAAATGTAAAAGAAGTGGAGCATATGAAAAGCAAAGGGTGGGAAATAAACCCTGCAAAGATTCAAGGACCAGCTCAAACTGTAAACTTTTTGGGTATACAATGGAATAAAGGACTGTAAGAAATGCTCCCACAAGCTCAACAAGATTTTCCTATCCCCACCAATAAGAAAGAGGCACGAAAGGTCATAGGACTGTTTGGATATTGGAGGCACCACATTCCACATCTTGGTCAAATTTTGAGACCCTTATATAAAGTTACAAGGAAAAAATATGAATTTGACTGGGGATTTGAACAGAGCAAAGCTTTTGAAGAAGCTAAAGCTGCTATAAAATTAACTCTGCATTTATGGCCTATGCAAAGTGGACTGGTGGAATTTACAAGTGACTGTACAAGATGACTATGTGAATTGGAGTTTATGGCAGAAACAACAAAGCCAAAATGTACTGTTAGATTTTGGTCAAGGAAGCTACCTTCATCCAGATTACAATATAGACCTTTTGAAAAGCAGTTGTTAGCTGCATATTGGGCTTTAGTAGAGACTGAACAACTGACTCTGGGCCATGAAGTGATATTGAGGCCTGGAATCCTGATTATGACTTGGGTAATGAGTACCCCAGCATCTCACGGAATTGAACATGCACAAGAGGCTAGTATTATTAAATGGAAATGGTATATTCAGAATAGATTGAAAACAGACAAAAGTGGAGTTTCTGCTCTACATGAATCTATTGCAAGCGTTGACATAGATGGAAATGACAAACCCTCTCAACCAAGGCAACGGTTGGTACAATCCTTGGTAAAATGGAATGACAGATATGATGGACTGACTGAAGAACAGAAGAAACATGTATGGTTTACTGATGGGACAGGAAAATATTTGGGCCATAAAGGACATTGGAAAGCAGTAGCCTATAACACATGTACTAAGAGAACTTTGGAAAGTACTGGGATAGGTGGAAGTAGTCAATATGCTGAACTTACAGCAGTACATCAAGCTATTAAAACAGAGAAAGGAGGACGGTGTCATATATTCACTGATTTGTGGGCAGCAGCTAATGGATTAGCTACGTGGATGCCAATGTGGGAAAATCAAAATTGGGAAATTCATGGTAAACAAGTTTAGGGCAAAGAACTATGGGAAGATATAAGGGACATGTCTTTGGTTACTAATTTGTCAGTTTTTTGTGTAGATGCTCACATGCCCCTCACTAGGCCAGAACATGAGTACAATGCACATGCTGAATGACTAGCAAAGATTGCTTTGGAATGTATTGTCCCTACTCTGACAGCTGATGATCTGGTACTAGCAAAATGGGTTCACCAAATAGCCGGTCATTTAGGGGTCCAGGCCATACACCGGTGGGCACAAGATCGAGGTATTAGTATCTCTTATTCATTGTTAAAGCAAGTAACAGAGGAATGTCATGTATGTCAATTGGAAAAGGAATGAACTGTTCCTCAAATAGTAACTGCAGAAATAGCAAGGGGAAAAGTTCCAGCCCAGATTTGGCAGATAAATTATATTGGACCACTACCCCAAGATAAAGGATGTAAATTTATATGTACTTGTGTCAACACCTATTCAGGTATACTAGTAACTTGTCCTAATAAGAACACAACCCAGAAAAACACCTCTAAAACTCTAGATATTTTAAATCTATATTATGGAACCCTAATGCAGATTCAAAGTGATAATGGGTCACATTTCAAAGGTAATGAGATTAAGAGATATTGTGTATTAAGAAATATAGAGTGGATATATCATATTCCATATTATCCACAAGCATCCAGGTTGATAGAAATAATGAATGGATTGTTGAAAGAACAGTTAAGAAAGTTAAGTTTTAATAATTCATATCAACATTGGAGAGATAGTTGGTTCACTGCTTTATGTAATCTGAATAATAGACCATTAGGAGGAAGTACACCTCTAGCCAGAATGATGATCCCAAATCTGCAAATTAGAAAACAGCAAACATATAAAATCCAAAATATTGAGTATTGGTCTGTGAGGGAAAATGTCCCACCACCGTATCCAGGAATACCTAGTTCAGCACAATATGATTTACATTGTTTAGAGAACTTTTGGTTGGATAGAAAAGATATAAGAAAAATCTCTACTGAGATGTATATGAGAATCCCTAAGAGTCATTTTGGACAGATATTACCTAAACCAGGCTTAGCAGCTTAGGGAATACATGTATTGACTGGAGTGATAGATTCTAGTTATCAAGGAGAAATTACTGTGACACTTCAGAATTTAGGTGAAGAACCTATACAGTTGTGTAAAAATGATAGAATCGTTCAATTGATTATTATTCCTTGTGAAACAATACCTCTTGTGAAAACTGACCCTCCTTCCAAAATAACCATCAGAGGAAAGGAAGGATTTACTTCTACTGATAGAATAAAATTGGGAGCCAAAGTGTGAGTAAAATGGAAGCCGAATGATGTTCCAAAGGCTGCAGAAATTATAGTACATGGGAAAGACAATACTATAACAGTGGTTTCCCCAGGAGAAAATAATTATGAAATTGTACCCTTGACTCAAGTATTCTATAGTGAATGAGGCTATGATAGTTTCTTTGTTTCTTTTTGGCTTTTTTCTCTTAAATTTGTGAGATTTGTTTCCTGCAGGCTTAGTACCATCCACCTGTAGATGCCTGATTGTTTAAGCCAGAAGTCACCCTCTGATGTGTTTGTATGTCACCTCTGGATTCATCCACAACTGTGATGTATCCTTTCTGGACCTGTCCATGACTGTGACGTGTCATCCCTGGACCTGGTGTCAACTGAGTTCCAGATGCCAGCTGGATCAACTGATCTCTTGAATAGGACTCTTTACCTTTTGGAGCAGTGACAGCTCTACGTCCAATATCAGCAGGAAGAAGCTTTGGAGGACAAGACCTTCTCCCCTTACTTCAAGATTTTGAGCCCCATTTGTTTGAGGGAGGAATGATGACATTGTTTTATATAATTGTTTTGTATTATCCCTGTTATAGTGCTGTGTAAAGTTCTGTTGACACCAGTTATCCCAGAATTCCCATTGCCCTATGTAATGGATATGAAAGATCTTGGGGCTGAATATAGCAGCAATTTGGATATGAAGATCTTTCCCACCCATTAATAGGCCATGTGACCTGCTTTCATCACAGGAAGCCTAAGACATATGAGGTGGGAGGAGCTTCCTGACAGGAAAAGGAAGTTATGACAAAGGAAATGCTTAGAGAGAGAGATGTTATGGCTACTATTGGCTGCTAATGTCTGCCCTCGTGATTGTTAGAACTGAACAGGCTGACTTAGCTGTACTGTGAGTTTGTTTTGGAGAAGACCCCAGCGGGGGGTCAGAGAGGTTTTGAGATGGTGAGGCTCCAGGTTGTTATATTGTGTATTGAATGTTTGGGGTTCCTTGCTGTTATGATGAAGTGGACTGACTGGATAAATGGCTTGTGGGATAAGGTTCTCTGGTGTCTGAATAAATGGTTTACTTCTTCTACCTTCTATGTGGAGAGTCTCGTAGACTTTGCGATGCAGAACTACATAGGCATTTTGACATTATCCTCTACATTGTTATTATTGCCTTACTGTTTCAATAGTCACTTACAATAATGACAATTTGGGGTATTAAGCTTAATTATTTACTTAATAAGGCAAAAGAAATATTATATTATCTAATATAGTTAGTATAATCATGTAATATAATTAATATATAATATTATAAATAATATTATAGGTACTCACATATTAAGGCAAATTTATAAATGATAAAATTCATCCAATACACATAGAAACTCCGATCATAGTCCTACAAATGCACTCAATAGGAATGGTGAAAAAAGGATACACACACTTACAGGAACCTATCAAGGAAACACATGGAGGAGAACAACCTATGTTTAAGATAACTCATAACTTTAGACAGCAGGCTTCTGTGTTATCAGTCCATTCAGGACCATTTTCCTCACAAGAAATTGCTTCTCTGCTGATTACTTGACTGTTGATCTTCTATAAACTCTTAATTAATCATTGCCCTTAAAAAGGCATTTAGAAAGTGTTAGGTCTTAGTGTGAATAGTTCTCTTTAAACCAGAAAACTGACTAAATCGTCAAATTGGCTACCTCTGGACCAGTTCAACCATTTATTCTCTCACAGCGATGCTGTGCTGTCCAATCAAAAGGGAGCTCACAGCATTACAACTCCCTTCTTTCTTCAGGATTACAACACTGCTGAACACTCCTTACGCTTTTCCTTCTTAAGCCAGAGGTGGCAGCAGAGAGCATCAAGCTCATGACAAGCTTCACCAACAACAATCTTTGGAGATAATGACCAATGGTACCAGCTCTCTCCAACTCTCCAGAATCACTCAGATAAAGCCATCTCTTAATTGATTTCAACTTCCACAGCTCTGACTCAACAACTTTTCCAGTCTTCCAGCTGTGTATTCAATTCTCACATTCTTCTTCCCCTACTGTTGTGTTTTCTCTTTCCTTTCTCCTGTCACTCTCTTCTTTCTATGGAAATTGTAGTTTAACTGTATATACAAGAGTCTACTTTATTTAAATGAAAAACTTGCTTTTTATTTAAAAAGTCTCAACCTTCCAAGTTTCTCCTAATAACTTAATAGTCCTTTTTCAATCATACCAAAGGTTCTGAATGTTTATATGATTTTTTTCTTTGTGTTACTCTCTCAAGTCTTACATCTCTAACTACCTCTCAGACACCTCAAACTACATGTCCAATAAACATATTAAACTCAACATGTCCAAAACCAAACTCATTATCTTTCCCCCTAAACCCTCCTTTTCTCCTAACTTTCCTGTTACTGTAGACAGAAATACCATCTTCCCAGTCTCTCAGGCTTACAACTGGTCATCCTCTATTCCTCACTATCTTTCACCCTCGATATCTAAGCTGTTCCTAAGGCTTGTCAATGTCCAAATGAGTGATACAAAGGCAAAACTAAACATTTCCATGTATAATCATCAATATCAATACACATATAATTTATATCAGCAAATAAACCACTACATATATAATTAAAATGTAAAATTATATATCAATATATAACAATATTAAATGTGCATATACCAACATTTCATAAACCAATTAAAATGACAAAAAATAAACCCATTCAAATACACACAACATATTTACCATTATAGGATTGCATTTGGCTATTGGTAATTATATTTCCAGATTTCTCAGTCTGGGTTTCTCGAAGGCCTGGGGAGAATCTTACTCACCAGGAGGGTTGCATGATTGGATATCAAATAAAGTCAATAGCTAAATTGAAAGGAAAAGAAATTTACTAGCACACTAGACCATTTGCACAAAGAGTAGGAGCTTTAGCTTCTGGGGGTACAGATTGGGTTTTCATAACACTTAAGACCTGTTTAGAGTACATAGCCAATGAAAAGCATTCAGTAGCAATTTAGAATAGATAAGTAAAACTTTTTTATTGTAGAGTTAGGGGTAGAGGAAAGAAGAATCATTCAAGGGAGAAAGTAAAGTTGGGGATCTCTGGGGCAATATTTGGAACGCAATTGGCAGTGTTTGTTGGAATATTAGCATTTATATAGAGCTTTAAGGTTTGCACAGCAAGTTATATATTTCATTTGATACTCATAACCATTCTGAAAGGAAAGGTGCTATTATTATATCCCTTTCTTATAGATGAGGAAACTGAGGAACAGAGAAGTTAAGTGACCTGCCCATCCAGTAAGTGTCTAAGGGCAGATTTGAACTTGTCTTCCTGATTTCTAGTTCAATGCTCTTTCCACCACTTGGGATAGAAATTCCCTATTCAAGGACAAGAAAGAAGAAGGGGTGACCAAATACATTTATAACTATTAAAGAAGTCTATTTGGTTTAAGACACCAGGGCTGAGATCACCCTTAAGAGAAAGTGACAGGCATCTCTTATCTAAGGACAACAAATAACTTTTTTGCAACAGTGGGTAATGATAACAGCAAACATTTAACTGCTGCTTAGTATGAGCCAGTCACTATACTAAGCACTTTACAATTTTTATCTCAGTTGATCCTTACAATTACTTTGGGAGGTAGGTACTATTATTATGCCTATTTTGCAAAAGAGGCAAGTAAAGCAAACAAAAGAGTAAGTGACTTACACAGGGTCACCCAGTTACTAACTGTCTGTGGCTGGATTTGACTCCAGTCTATCTACTATACCACCTAGTTACTTGCATGTGGATAAGTCCTTCTGTTGTGGATACAAACAGTGGCATAAGGGATGAGTTTCTCTTCCTGGTTTGTCCTCTAACTTGGAGACAATGTATTTTGATAATGAAGGTGCCCTAAGGGATGAATTTTTCTCTCTGGCTCCCTAAAGTCTCCTCCCCTTTTCTTGAGTTACCATATAACTTCCCCCTTATCCTGGACCCTGGGATTCCTTTCCTTGTCTCCTGTCCCATCCTGGGTCATAAAATGTCTCCCTTATCTTGTGTCAGTTGTCATCCTTATCCTGTAAGACTTGTCCTATCCCTAAATCTCCAACCCCCATAAGAAACCCTAAAATCATCCTACAGGATGTATAGCTTTTGGTCTATATAAGTCTGGTTCCTTCCCTACTTCAGTGCCTTTGTTTAGCACCTTGCTAAATCTCAGGCCTGCTGCTTTTGTGTCAATAAAGCTCCCAAAGGCTACAGAGAAGGTCTAAGTGAATTCTTTCACATTTGATAAACCAGCTCTCCCAACTTTGACATCATCACTTCTGCTTTTCCATGTCACGTACAGTTGGTTATTTCTCCTTGGTATGCAGGTCTAACAACTGGTTGAATTTTCCTCCACCTTTATTGTAATTTCTAAACATTTTGTTATCAACATTATGTGATGCTCATGGATAATTTAGGTTGCATATTACCTTCCCCTATTGGTATAATCTGTTTTCTCTTGCCAGCTGGATTCTCAGGGTCAAATGGGATTGCTTTTAAATTTAATCTTCCCTTATCATCTTTTGACCTTATATTCCTGTTAAATTTCCTTAGATTTCACAGAGATGCTACTGGTGGAATTCCCTGGACCTGTGATGGAGACCAATGGGCAATTAAATCATGATCATTTGAACCAGAGTCTTTAGTTCTGAAACATTTTTTTTAATTACAGCAATGTATTTTTTGTTAATTCTCGGACATACCCATTTTCAATAGTCTTAAGTTTCTGCTTCAACATAGCATCTTCTTCTGATGTATGTAGCAACAATTTGCTAGCAGCTACTGTGGCTGTTGTAAGACCACCAACAACTAGCATACAGAAGGGCTGCTAACACAAGTTCTTTGATCTGCTTTTCTAAGGAAAGCAACTTTAAGGGGTTAACAATCTCAGTTTAATCAAACATACATACATTATTCACTTAGTTCTGGGGGAAAAGATAGGCCTCTTGAATTTCAAGGCAAATGCAAACAGAAATTACAAACATCAACAAACTTTATCTGATTCAAATTACAATTCATAGTTACCAGAGAATCACCAACATCTATCTGGGTTACAAAGCTGGGGGGGCAGTTATGGTTTTCCCAGAGTCTCAACACTCCTTCTAGGAGTGTGACCCAAAATTCAAACACCAAGCTCCCCTCAATTATATCCTTTTCAGAGACCTGAGGGCTCTGACCTCACCAGGGTTGGGTGTGTGAAAGTTCCCCATGCCCAGTATCACATCATATACAAGTCAATGACTCCTGATTGCCTCAGTCCTGAGAAATAGCTGAGAAATACTCCAAGACAAAGACAACAAAAAAGTTTCCCACCAATTCAAACAAAGGAAAGACTCGATAGTCTTAGCATCCCAAAAGGGAAGAACAGGGAAAAGTCTGATTGCCTTAACAATGTATCACTTGGATTCCTGGTTACATTGTTACTTTTGTGCCCTTAACTTTCTTTCTCTTCTTTCTTTCTGTTCTTTCTTTCTTTTTCTTCCTTTCCTTCCTTCCTTCCTTTCTTTCTTTTTTTCTTTCTTCCTTTCTTTCCTTCTTTCTTTCTTTCTTTCTTTCTTTCTTTCTTTCTTTCTTTCTTTCTTTCTTTCTTTCTTTCTTTCTTTCTCTTTTTTCTTTTTTCTCTCCCTCCCCCCCCTCCCTTCCTTTCTCTCTCTGTCTCTCTCTCTCTCTCTTCCTTACCATTGGGGTTGACTTGCGCAGGGTGTCAAATGTCTGAAGCCAGATTTGAATTCAGGTCCTCCTGACTCCAGGGCCAGTACTCTATCCACTGTGCCACCTAGATATCCTGTGCCCTTAATTTTCAGGGTTTTTCCCTTCAATTCCGGTATCTCATGTTTCACAACCTCTAAATGATTCTCAAGTTACTCAAGTGCTTCCTGAAAAACAAAATTTTCTTCCCCAATTCCTACCAAGAAAAACCCCTCAAAGTTTCATAATATTGTCTCACTCTTTGGAAACCAACTTGAACTCACATGGTCTCAGTTTCTGAGAATAGTTTCATTGACATTGGCTTCCTCTGAACCAAATGATCATTCTTTTTCATGCACATAATGTACTTATGACCAGGCAGTACAAAGTTATAGCAAGTCATAGTTCTTTTTTTGACAGTATCTTGAGAGTAGTGTTTCTGTATCAATTAGTACTGACTTAATTGAGCATAAAGTCAATTTTTCCCTATGTTCAGGGACCAGGATGACTGCCACTTCTGCTTCCTATTGTTTTTCTTTCTGTAATTCACCTTCATACACACAAAAGTTCATTTCTTTTATTAATATGTACAATATCCTTATGTCTATCCAAAGCACAATTATAACAAAAAGTACCTCTCATATTCCATTTGTTATACTGGTCATTTTTCACCAGAAGGTAAGGATCATTGGTACTTTGCTCTCCAGTTATTCCAAATAGGTGGCCAACATGATACCCTTCTACTCTTTGCAAAGATGGGCCAGATCACAGATCAGACCTATGCATATGATCTGCAAACCAGCCATGTTTAGATATTGCAAAGCCACTTACATATATCTTATATACAAATGATTAAAATGAGGTCCAGATTGGTTAAGTAACTTGGCCAAAATGACAGAGTAGTAGAATAAGGATTCTGCCCCATGGAATTCTGGCTCTAAATCCAGTTTTACTTCTCATTACACAGTGCCGCTAAACATAAGAGTAGCTTCTACTTTCCTGGGACATGTGTTTGGGAAGTGACAGAAAATCTCCTATGAATTTCCAACCAGAAGATTAATACCCAGTTCAGTTGATTTATGTGACGATAAATGATACCAGAAGAAGAAACCTAGAAAAACATTCCGAGGAATTATGAAGTCCTGGGCAAGAAATTCAAGGCCTTAGGAGTATACATTGGGCTTTCATCAATTCAACTTAAGTCAGCACATATATGCTTAGCTATATGCAAGACAATGTGCTAGGCTTACATAGCTAATAAGTGCCAGAGTTGAGATTTGAACCTAAGTCCTCAGGACTGCCTGAGTCTGGTATTCTATCCACCACACCATAGCTGAACCTCTATATCTACCTCTACCTTTTTCTCCACAAAGTCATTAATATAGTTGAACCAGAAAAAAGTCCAACTGTTACTTAGTTCATCCTTAAAATCATAAAAGACAATCCCTTTCCTTACATAGATGCAGGGATTCTCATTTCCTCAGTCTGCTTTACATGAGTACTAGAGTGGAGAGGTGGGTGGGTGGTCAAGTGACAGAGAGTGTAATTTCTATATTTACCACCAGGTGGAGCTCTGAGATAAAGATACTTTCCATCTCTTCAAAGTCTCACAACGTAAGTGAATGTAGACTCCCTACTTGGCTCTTAAAAGAGCCAGGACCTTATTTGAATACCTGTGGCTTCCAATCTGAATCACCTGTTTATCTCACTGTTTTGGGAGGAATAGACTAGCCAGGGCTCTCTATAGGTCCTAGACTCTCTTAGTGCCTTGGCCAAGATTCTATCTCATCTTGTTTAGTCTAAGATTGAAAAAAATATTCATAACTTTATCAAAATGATTAATTACCATATTCCTGTCAAAAGTCTTATCTCTGACCCTCTCATTTTACATATTATAATACATTTAGCTAATGGAAGTAAAAACAAAAGATATGTAATGTAACCAATAGTGTGCTGGAGCTGTCTTGAATTTGCTTTTGAGAACCAATTGTTAAATTTTCAATGTGAGCATTTACATCTTGGAAATCATCAAATGCTACAAATTTATTTTATTGTTTTGCTGATTTTTAGACTTAAGAAGGTAAAGGAGAAAATGTTAATATTGCTGATTAAAGTTAAAAATGTATTATGTGTACTTTTTTCTCCTAGACAGCTGGTTGTTAAACTATATACTCTAGTATAGAAGGAAGGAAACCAATATTTACTAAGTGCCTACTATGTGCCAGATATCGTGGTAAGTGCTTTACAAATGTTACCTCATTTTATCCCTACAACAACCATAGGAGATGGATATTATTATCCCCAATTTACAGTTGAGGAAACTGAGGCAGACAGAAATTAAGTGACTTTTCCAGGGTCTCACAGGAGGTAAATGTCTGAGGCCAGATTTAAACTCAGGTTTTCTTGATTTTAGGTCCAGTGATCAATCCACTGTGCCATGAGTTGCCTCTATAGGGGTCTTTATCCCAACTCACATTCACACTGATGAATCAAGTACCACAGGATTCATGGCTGGGTACCCTAAGGGTTACCCATAAGGGTTGGACATGTTTTTTTTAACACGTTCTCTCTAATTTCAGTAAGCAGTGTCTTTAATACCTCCTTGATATAATCAGCACCATTGGTTAGTGTCCTAGTATCATTTAACCAATGAACATCAATTAGCTTTTATGAAAGGACCTTTATTGAGAAAGTTCTTTAAAATTATCTATATCAATACCATCTATATCTATCTGTAGATATAATTATATCTATATAGACAGATAGATCTTTATATAAACATCGCTTTCTCTGTCTATCTCTCTATTGAGAAGTTCCATGAATAGATTTCATGGGTTTTATGAACTTGGAGAGAAAAAAAATTACATTTTAATTTTCACTACCCTCTAAGTATAATTTAGTATCTTCTCCAATTATTTAAAAAATTATTCTAAGGAGGGGTCCCCATATTTTCTCAGACTGTCAAAAGGGTTGATGACACTGTTCTAAAACTGATATTAAGATAAAGCTGTGGTTAACTGAAGCATTATTGGTCTCTAGATCTTCATTTATTCAAAGGCAATTGAGAGGAAGGAAAACACCTAATTGCTAAGGTTTTCTCCCCAACTCAGGGCTCTAGGCACACCAAAGAGATTTTATTGAAAAATATTATTATGCCTCTCCTCAAATGGGGAAAAGATTAAATAAATCTGCCCACACTCTGGACCCAGAGTGCATTGACAGCTTAGCACAATATCTGACACATAGTAGGTGCTTAACAAATGCTTGTTAACTGAGCATTGTTGGTAGAAAAGAGAGTTTGTAAATTGAAAGCTGGAGTTGTGTCTCTCAGACGCAGTTGCCTTAGTGGCATCCAACAAATCTCCTTCCCCTTTATTCTGCCTATTGTGGACCCAGCTAAGAGTGGTGACTAGAAAGTCACCTGAAGGGAGGAATTGGGAGAGAGTGCCTCTGCTTTCAGGAGAGTGAGGGCCAGGAGGCATCTAAATTTTCCTTCTAAATCAAACATCTCCAATCCTTATCTACTATAGGCTTTCTTTGGGTGCATTGATTCCTCTCTTACCTTTTTATTCTTCTTATATATTACTCCCCTTGGTGTACTCTGTGGTCCAGCTATAATGGCTTAATTGCTGATCCTCACACACAATATTCCATATCCCATTCCCACACCTTTGCACTGGTTGTTCTTTCTCCTAGACCTACCATGTGTTCATTGTGCATATATTGTGTGTACAGTTACACTGTAAATGCTATCTTCACCATTAGAATGTAGGTTCCTTAGAGTTAGACATTCATTTCTGTTTTGTAATCCTCAGTGCTTAGCATAGTACCTGTTACAAAACAGATGCTAAATAAATTCTCATTGATTGATTCATTGAAGGGAGATTCATGGATGGAGACAAATTAGTTACTGCAATATTCTACATGAGAGGGTATGATGGTCTACACTAGGTGACTGGGGTGTGACTGGAAAGAGGGGGGCAGATATGAGAGGAGTTGCAGAGTCAAACTTGACAAGATTGGGCAGTTGATTAGATGTGTGCGATGAGGGAGAGTGATAAGATGAGGGTGGTTCTAAGGTTGTAAACCAGGGTGGCTGGAAGGATGATGATGCCTTCGACAGAAACAGGGAAGTTAGGAGGAGTTTAAGGGGAAAGGTGATGGCATCAAGCTTGAGATGCCTATGGATCCAATCAGGTGGAGATGTCCTGCAAGAAGGTGATGATGTAAGAATCAAGTTCCAGGGATAGATTAGGGCTAGAGGTGTAGATCTGGGAATCGTGTACGTAGAGAGGACCATTGAACTCATGGATGCTGATGAGATTGCCAAGAAAGAAAGTATAGAAAAAAAAGAGGGTCCAAGACAGCCCCAGGATAAATCTTTACTTAGATGGGGGGTTGTGGATGATGATACTGCAATGTAGATGCTGAGGGTCCATGAGAACTGTCCTTTAGCTAAGAGTTGTCCTATGGAAAGCAGAAAAGATTTGTTCTACTTTATTCTAGAGGACAAAGCTAGAAGAAGTGAGGAAAAATCAAAGAGAGGCAGACAATCCATATGTAAAGAAGAATTTGTAAGTAACTAGAGCTATCCTGAAGAGGAATGGGTTGTCTTAGCAGGCAGTTGACTCCCTTTTACTGAGGTCTTTATCCTCATGGAGGATGGCCACTTGGCAGCAGCATTCAAAGAAGGATTCTTCTTTGGAGATAGCTTGAGTTAGGCTCCTTAACAATGCTGAGAATTTTTAAAATAATCTTTTATTTTTTTCCAATTACATGTAAAAAATTTTAATATTTGGTTTTAAAAGTTTTATCCGAGTTCTATCCCTCCATTCCTCCTTCCCCTCTCCCCTCATTGAGAGGCTAAACAATTTGATTATACTTGTGTAGTTATGCAAATATATGTTTCCACATTAGCCATGTAATGAAAGACCTCACCCCACCCCTCCTCCCTGGAGGGAAAACACATCAAGAAAAAAAGTTTAGAAAAAGTATTTATGCACTTAGACTCCATCAGTTCTTTCTCTGGAGGTGGACAGCATTTTTTAAAATAGGGTATGTGTTTATTATATGTTTCTTTCTATTTTCCCCACTTAATTATATTTTATTTTTTCCAATTACATGTAAAGATAGTTTTCAACATTCACTTTTCTATGATTTTGAGTTCCACATTTTTTCTCCCTCCCTCCCCTCTCCCCTTTCCAAGACAGCAAGCAATCTGGTGTAGGTTATAATGCACAATCGTATTAAACTTATTTCCACATTAGTCATGTTGTGAAAGAAGGATCTGAATAAAAGGGAGAAACCACAAGAAGGAAAAAACAAGTAAAAAAAAAAGAAAATAGTGTCCTTTGATCTGCATTCAGACTCCATAGTTCTTTCTCTAGATAGGGATAGCATATTTCATCATGAGTCCTTCAGAATTGTCTTAAATCATTGTATTGCTGAGAAAAGCTGAGTCATTCACAGCTAATCATCTTGCAATATTGCTGTTATTGTGTACAAGTTATCTTGGTTCTTCTCACTTCACTTTGTATCAGTTCGTATAAGTCTGGGTTTTTCTGAAAGCATCCTGTTTGTCATTTCTTATAGCACAATAGTATACCATCACTGTCATGCACCACAGCTTACTAATCATTTCCCAATTGATGGGCATCCCCTCAATTTCCAATTCTTTGTCACCACAAAAAAGCTGCCATAAATATTTTTGTACATGTAAGTCCTTTTCCTTTTTAAAAAAATCTCTTTGAGATACAGACCTAGTAGTGGTATTATAGCCCTTTAGGCATCTAAATTGCTCTCCAAAACTGTTGGATCAATTTACAACTCCACCAACAGTGCATTAATGTCCCAATTTTCCCACATCTCCTCTGACATTTGCCATTTTCCTTTTTTTGTCACATTAGCCAGCCTGCTAGGTATGAGTTGTTTTAATGTGCATTTCTTGAATCAGTAGCAATTTAAAGCATTTTATATGATTATAGATAGCTTTGACATCTTCATCTGAAAACTGCCTGCTCATATTCTGCTTATCAACTGGGAAATAACCTGGGATGATTCACATACATTTGACTCAATTCTCTATATATTTGAGAAATGAGGCCTTTACCAGAGAAACTCGATGTAAATCCCTCATCCTCCGAATTTTCTGCTTTCGCTTTAATCTTGGCTGTATTGGTTTTGTTTGTGAAAAATCTTTTTTAATTTAACGCAATCAAAATTATCCATTTTATATCATGTAATCTTCTCTTGTTTGGTCATAAATTCTTCCCTCATGCATAGATCTGACAGGTAAACTATTCCATGCTCCCCTAATTTGCTTATGGTATCATCATTTATGTCTAAATCACACACCCAAGATAAGGATCTTGGCATATGGTATAAGATGTGTTGGTTTTTACCTAGCTTTTGCCAAACTGCTTTCTAGTTTTCTTTATATATGGAGTGTCTGTCTCTCTTTGACTTTTTCCTCACTTCTTCTAGCTTTGTCCTCTAGAACTAAGGAGACCAAATCTTTTCTGCTTTCCATAGGACAGCTCTTAGCTAAAGGACAGCTCAAGTTTTTGTCAGATGGTGAGTTCTTGTCCCCAAAACTTGGACAATGTTGAGAATTTTGAAAAAAAATGAGTAAGGACAAAATTGGGGCAATGACTTTGTGAATAAAGAGTAAGAAATAAATTCAGAAGTCACTAGGAGAATCAGTAGAGAATGAGATTGAACCACGTATGACTCAAAGATTTTGAGGCTGGATAACTTACTTAAATGGTGTAATTGACAGAAATGAGGAAGTAGGGAAGAGTAGGTTTCAGGGAAAACCAAAAGATAAGCTTGGGACAAGTTTCCAGGACACTTGGGTCCAGATTTCCAGGGCACTCCCCACCTTTTTTCAATGAGTTCAGCATTTGGCTCAGTCTTTTTCCTCCTCAATTCTACTCTCATTCTAGGGTATTTTAGCATACATATTAATACTACCCAAAACACTCTAACCTCATCTTCCTCAATTTACTCATTCTTTTGACCTACTCCTTTGCCCCACCTCACCCACGTGCACAAAATGGTTATACCCAATGATCATTCTCATTCCATTTCTCTCTGTCTTACAATCTCAAACACTGTTCTTCAACTACACTTTCACTTCCAGTCCCTCTACTCCTCAGATCTTTCCCATGTCATCACTCCTACACTAGCTATATTCTCCTCTTTTCCCCATCACGACCCTTTGGTGAGCCAGTCTAACTATTCATTGTCATCTTAAGCTTTTCCCCCTTTATCATCATTGATCTTGCCTTGCCAAGCCTCAATCCTGGATTACTCTCACCATCCACTGCCTCCATTCCTACATATATGCTGATGAACAAAGCTGGAGAAAACCATGAAACCAAGCTGGCTGCAAATTCATGTTACATAACTTCAACTGGTCCCTGATTAGTGCAAAGCAATTCTTTTATACCTCCCTAATTACCTGCCCTTGGGGCAACTACGTGGTGCAGTGGATAGAATACTGGGCCTAGAGTCAGGAAGATCTGAGTTCAAATCTGACCTCAGACACTTACTAGCTGTTTGACCCTTGGCAAGTCATTTAAACCCTATTTGCCCCAATTCCTCATCCATAAAATGGGAACCCACTAGAGAAGGAAATGGCAAACCACTCCAGTATCTTTGTCAAGAAAACCCCATGGACTTTTTTAGAGTTGTGTATGACTGAAAGACTGAAGATAACAACAGAATCACCTCCCATGCACCATAGTAGTTTTTCTCAATCCTTTCACCCTCGTCAAGCCTCCCACAACTACCCCGCTCTTTCCCCTATCAGCTAAGAAACTTAGCTCTTATTTTACCAAAAAAACTGAGGCCATTATCTGAGAGCTCCCTCTCCCCTCCTCCTACTCATCTCACATCATTTAGATGTCTTTTACCACTATCTTCTCCTTCACCCCCATCTCACATGATGAGGTGACCCTTTTCCTTGCTACCGTTTTCCTTGTGTTACATGCACAAGTGATACCATTCCTTCCCATCTTCTCCAATATATTGTCCCCTCTATCATCCCCACTCTATTACTTATGTTCAATCTCTCACTATGTAGTGCTTGCTTCTCAACTGCCAAAGATATGTCTATGTCATCTCTATCTTTGAAAAACTCTCACTTGATCTAACCATTTACACTAGATATTGTCCTGTATCTGTCTTCCCTTTTGTGGTTGTGGTTGTGTGTGGTTTGTCCTTCATTCTCAAAGAGGATGACGACATCAGGGAGATGATGACATGACTTGCAGTTGACTTTGATTTGAGTGAGGGAGGGCTGTGCAAGGTTACTAGCCTCACTTTATCCTCCAGAATGATCTGGTTCCAGTGGCCTGATAGTCATCAGGATGACTGGAGAGGGTCCATGATGCAGTGGGGGACCTTGGACTTTTAAGCTAAGGTCTTTTCAGGTTCTCTTTTGTGGTTAACTCCTCAAAAAGGCTGTCTATAATGCTTTTACTTCCTTTACTCACACTCTTTTAAAAAACTCTCTTCAGTGTTAATTTCCCATTTTAGCATTCAACTGAAACTGCTCTCTCCAAAGTTGGCAATGTGTACTTAATTGCCAGAACAAATAGCCTTTTCTCAATTGTAACCTTTCTTGACCACTCTGCAGCTTTTGATACTGTCACCCTCCTCATTATCCTTGATAACAGTCTTAGTTCTCCTCCTATGTATCTGACTGGGTCTTCTCAGTCTCTTTCGCTGGGTCTTGATCCAAGTCACACACAAAAACTATGAGTGTCCCTCAGGGCTCTGTCCTGGGTCCTCTTCTCTTTTCCTTCTGTACTATTTCTCTGGATGATCTCATAAGGTCTCACAGATTCAATTATTATTTCTATACCAATGCTTCTGAAATCTATATATAGCTTTAAGCTGTCTGAAGATCCCCAGGGTCTCATCTCTAACTGCCTATTAGAAATCTCAAAATGAATGTCCTCTTAAACTCAACATGTCTAAAAATAAACTTATGTTCTTCCCTAAGACTTTTGTTGAGGGTACCACTATCTGGTACCACTCCCAGTCATCCAAGCTCAAGACCCAGGAGCGCTCCTCTATTCTTTACTCTCTCTTTTATCCCTCATATCTTGTTGGTTGTTAAGGACTGTTTTTATTTTAGTTTTGTCTCTTGCATATGCGCCCTTCTCTCCTGTGACACTTCCACTGCTTTGTCGAAAGCCCTCATCACCCCACACCTGGTCTGTTGCCATAGCTTTCTGTCACAAATCTCACATTCCAGTCTATCCTTCATTCAGATGTCAAATGACCTTCTGACCATGCTATCCCTTCTCCTTACTACTTAATAAATGTTTGTAGGTCTTTATTACCACTGGGATCAAATATATTACCTTCTGTTTGATGTGCAAAGCCCTTCATAACCTATCCCCTCCCTTTCCAATCTTCTTACACCTTACACCTCCTCCTACTCGCATAATATACTCTGATATTTGTGACTCTATGCATTGAAATTAATAAACTAAAATATGAAGCTTGGGGGCAGAGCAAGATGACTGAGTGAAAACAGGGGCATGCCTGAGCTCTCTCAAATTCTTTCAGATACCTCTTGAGAAGTGAATCTGAGCAGTTTTGAGAGAGGTAGAATCCACGAGGAGACAGAGTGTGGCGGGTTACCAAGTCAGGAGATTCCAGAAAGAGAGGGATCTATTGTACTGGGCTGGGAGAGCACTGTGGAACCACCCAGGAACACTATACCAGAATGGGAGCAGGCTCAGCTCACTGGCTGTAGTGGCAATCCCCAGGCCTCTCAGTGCAGGATGGGAGTCTGTTGGAGCTAGGAGAGACAGAAGCACAGAGCCTGTGGCAGCAGCAGCAACTACTCCTGGAGCTATCAGCCCTCAGTCTAAAGGTTTGAAACCCATCTTTTTGAATTTCTGGGAGCCGTGATGACCCAGTAAACTCTAAGAGCTCTCATCCCTCCCTTGAATAACCCAGAAAATATTACCCTAGGAGAAACCCTGGAGTAGAGGAGCCAGGAGTTGGGGTTCAGTAATCTTTTAGCTCAGGAAGCTAAGGAGACCTCCTCTTGCAGTGATGGAAGGAGACCAGTTCAGGAAGGGATACATCCCAGCAAGTCCCACCTTAGCAGATCAGAGGCAGCTCCTGAGCCCTGGGGCAGGGGGACCAGCAAGCACCAACACCAGGAACCCAGGCTTGCCTTCCCACAGCTATGGATCCAATCAGGTGGAGATGTCCTGCAAGAAGGTGATGATGTAAGAATCAAGTTCCAGGGAGAGATTAGGGACTGAAGGGAATATATATATATATGTATGTATACACACATACATACACAATATGTATATATATGTATATATATATATATATATATATGTATATATATATATATATGTATATATATATATATATATATATATATATATATATATATACACATATATAGACAGAGAGAACAGGGTGAGTTGAATAGGAAGGGATGATATCTAAAAAAATAAAATCAAATTAAGGGATAAGAGAGGAACATATTAGGAGGAGGAGAAAGGGGGAGATAGAATGGGGTAAATTATCTCCCATAAAAATGGCAAGAAAAAGCAGTTCTATAGGAAGGGAAGACGAGACAGATGAGGGGGAATGAGTGAATCAAGATTCTCATTGGATTTGATCTTCTGAGGAGGGAATAACATACACACTCAACTGGGTATCTTACCCTACAGGAAAGAAGGAGGAAGGAGATAAAAAAGGGGGGATGATAGAAGGGAGGACAGATGGGGAAGGAGGTAATCAAAAGCAAACTCTTTTGAAAAGGGACAGAGTCAAGGAAGAAAATTGAATAAAGGGGGATAGGATAGGAAGGAGCAAAATATAATTAGTCTTTCACAACATGAGTATTGTGGAAGGGTTTTGCATAATGATACACATGTGGCCTATGTTGAATTGCTTGCCTTCTTAGGGAGGGTGGGTGGGGAGGGAAGAGGGGAGAGAATTTGGTACTCAAAGTTTTAAAAGCAGATATTCAAAAAAAGTTTTTACATGCAACTAGGAAATAAGATATACAGGCAATGGGTCATAGAAATCTATCTTGCCCTACAAGAAAGTAAGGGGAAAAGGGGAGGGGGAGTGGGGTGACAGAAGGGAGGGCTGGCTGGGGAGTGGGGCAATCAGAATATATGCCATCTTGGAGTGGGGTGGGGGGAGAGTAGAAATGGGGAGAAAATTTGTAATTCAAAATCTTGCGGAAATCAATGCTGAAAGCTAGAAGTTTTAAATAAATATATAATAATTTAAAAAAAAAAGTGGTCTTGCCAGGGACATCGGAACTATCACCTCCCTTATTATGGATATCATGCCTTTCATTGGTGAAGGGAGAGGGTGAGCATTTATTGAGAGCCTACTATGTGATCTTCACAATAACCCTGGGGTGGGGGGAGGTGTTCTTATTATTCTCATTTTACAGTGGAGGAAATTGAAGGCAGTTAAATGATTTGCCCAGGGTCATGTAGCAATCAACCTCACTCTCTCTTCCAGAATCATGGAAGTTCAGTGGCAAGACAAAAGTCAGGATGAGTGGTAATGGCCCAGGATGCAGTGCATGTCCTTGCTGTTGTTAATATTTGACCAAGCTCTACACAGCTCCTGCCATTGGAACAAATTGGTTCTCATCTGCCCATTCCATCAGGGCAAGTCTTCCACCCTTGAAATAGACACCCGCCTCCCCCAACTCACAGTTTGGTTTGTGGTCTGTTAGTTACCTTCAATCTGATTGAATCAATCAGCCAGACTGATAGGGTTTACTTGGATGTGGCCACTGCACATGCAACAGCTTCTTGGAGTCACAGGTGAGAGTTGAGTGCCTGGTAGACACCAAAGGTAGATGAGCAGCCCTGAAAAGAGCTCAGCAAGCCCTCACACCAGAGGTGCTAGTCCTCCTTGAACACCCCATATACCTCAGATTCTATCGTATCTCTTATCTCAAACTTCAGAATATTAAGCAGCTTCCTCAATGAGCTCCATAATTGTTCAAAACAGATTGGTCTGACAATCTAGCAGTAAAAATTAAGTGGATGAAAAATGTATGGTATGTTCAAGGGACACTGTGGAGACCCGCTTGACTGTAACAAAGTATATATATTAGGAAGTAAGATTGAAAAACTAAGGGCTATGTTATGCCTGCTTCAAAAGCCAGGCAGAAGTACTTAGAATTTACATGAAAACAAAGAGCAATCCCCTCACGGTTTTTCAGCAGAGAAGTGACATGATGAAACAATATTTTAGGAAGAAGAATACCAAGGCATTTCTTCTAGGCATGAGATTGCAGCTAATTGTGTGTAGGCGGGGGTGGGGCGGGGGGTGGGGAACCAACTGCTTTCTGAGCCAAAATAGAGCCCAGAATTGATAGGATTACAGGATCAAGAATGAAAAGGGACTTGAATTGAAATGAAATATTATTGTCCTATAAGAAATGGCAAGCTGGATGATTTCAGAAAAACCTGGAAAGACTTACATGAATCGATATAAAGTGAAGTGAGTAGAACCAGGAAAACATTGTACATAGTAAAAACAACGTTGTATGATGAAGAATGGTGAATGACTTAGCTATTCTTAGCAATACAATGATCCAGGACAATCCCAAAAATGAAAAAAAAAATGCTATCTGCCTCCAGAGAAAGAATTGATAGTGTCTGAATATTGACTGAAGCATACTATTTTTCTCTTCCTTCCTTCCCTCCTTCCTTCCTTCCTCCTTCCTACCCTCCCTCCTTCCCACACTCCCTCCCTTTCTTCCTTCCTCCCTCCCTCTCTTCCTTCCTTCCTTTCTTCATTCCTTCCTTTCTTCCTCTCTCTCTCTCTCTCTCTCTCTCTCCTCCTTTCTCTCTTTCTCTCTCTTCTTGCAGAGAATGACTAATATGGAAATATTTTACATGATTTCAGATATTATAACCTGTATCAGATTGCTTACCATCTCAGGGAGAGGGGAATGAGGAAGGGATAGAATTTGGAACTCAAAACTTTATTTTTTCCCATTTAATAATATTTTTTTCAGAGGCAGCTAGGTAGTGCAGTGAGTGAGTAGAGCACAGGCCCTGGAGTCAGGAGGACCTGAGTTCAAATCTGGCCTCAGACACTTGACACACTTATTAGCTGTGTGAACTTAGGCAAGTCAGTTGACTCCAATTGCCCTGCCTTCCCCCCTCCAAATTTTTTTTTCAATTACATATAAAGATAGTTTTTAACACTCACTTTTATAAGATTTTGGGTTCCAAATTTTTCTCACTCTCTCCATACTTCCCTGATATAGGTTATATGTGTATAATCATATTAAACATATTTCCAAATTAGTCATGTCGTGAAAGAAAAATCAGAACAAAATGGAAAAGCCATGAGAAAGAAAAAACCAAAAAAAGTGAAAATAGTATGCTTCAATCTGCATTCATACTTCACAGTTCTTTCTCTGGGCGTGGATGGCATTTTTCATCATGAATCTTTTGGAATTGTTTTAGATCACTATATCACTGAGAAGAGCTAAGTCTATCAAAGTTGATCATTTCACAATGTTGCTGTTACTGTGTACAATGTTTTCCTGGTTCTGCTCACTTCACTCAGCATCAGTTCTTGTAAGTCTTTCCAGGTTTTTCTGAAATCTGCCTGCTCATCCTTTCTTATGGCACAATAATATTTCATTACATTCATATACCACAACTTGTTCAGCCATTCCCCAATTGCTGGGAATTCTCTCAATTTCTAATTTTTTGCCACCACAAAAAGAACTGCAATAAATATTTGTGTACATGTGGGTCCTTTTCCTTTTTTATGATCTCTTTGGGATACAGATGTAGTAGTAGTATTGCTGGATCAAAGAGTATGCATAGTTTTATAGCCCTTTGGGCATGAACTCAAAACTTAAAAACAATGAATGTTAAAGAAATGTTTTTACATGTAATTGGGGAAAAATAAAAGATTATTAAAAATTTGAAAATACAATAAAAAAAGAAAAGGAACCTGAAAAGTCATTGAGTATGATTTTCTTTTTAAATAGGTAAGACTTATGAATGTTAAATGTTTTGCCCAAACTCAATCAGGTGGTAGGTCACAGAAGCAGGGTTTGAAACTCCTTTATTCCTTCTTGTCTAGTAGGTCCCCAATGACATGACACATTCTACTCCACTGTTTCCCCACCTCAGTACCTCTCATCCTCCAATATGAAACACACTCATCCTATGAGGCAACATCCCGAAGATGTTTTGAGGCTGAAGGGAACTGGTGGCATCAAGTCCTTGGATAGAAACTCTGGGCACAGCCAGTCACAGGTGGATCCAAGAACGAGGGATAAAATGGAGGTGACAGGATGCTGGAGGTCACAGATGCTGCTGTTGCTATTTCTCTGTGTCACAGGTACAAGCACAATGCAGTCTCTAGTGGGTAGAGTTGGGGAAGGATGGCACCAGTGGGGAGCTCTAGAAAGGGAGTTTTCTAGTTCTTCCTCTTTTTCACCCTTTCAATGATTCCCTTGGGATAGGTGGTGCTTGGGGAGGGATGAGAATGCAGGTTATTGTGTGTAGGGAGGCCCAGCTGCTGTCTGAGCCAAAGGAGAGGCCAGAATTTACAGGATTACAGGATTGAGAATGAAAAGAAACTTGTCATTGAGTGTTTCTGACCTCCTTTTTAAATAGGTAAGACCTATAAGTGTTAAATGTTTTGCCCAAACTCAACCAGGTAGTAGGTGGCAGGGGCAGGTCATTTCTCTAACCACAACCTCAGCATTCTTTCCATTATACCATGCTGCTCTCCCATCTCTGTAGGCATCCAAAATGTCTTTTAAAATTCATTTGCTTTTATGTCATTACTTCCCTGACACAATTTCAGAGGAGGGAAAAAATTCTGAGGAATAGAGTGTGTGGGAGGCACCATAGAGAGAGGACTTCTTTATGCTGGGAGGGGTAGAGATAGGGTATGGGTAGCAGAGGGTAAGGCATTTCAGGTATGGAAAAAAGTAGGAGCCAAAGACACAGAAATGGGAACATTCGTGGCATGTTTGGGTCCTGGGAGTTGATTAATCTAGGGGTTGGGGAAATTGGAGTAAGTTACTCTGCAATCTGGAAGCAACTTATCTGAGTTGGCCATTCATTTCCTGTTATTGATTATTGTACCTACTTTGTCCCATCTAGGACTTTCCCTACCCCCAACCCTTCCTGCTGTCCCTCCTGTACCTTCCCCCACTTTAGCTGATACCACAAGAGCTTCCTGAGACTGTGGCCTCAGGCACAGAGCCCCTCCCTCCTGTTCTGGCCCTTCCTCCCAATGAATCAAACCAACTCACATTCTCAGGCCACTGACACTGAGGACATGGAAATTGCTTCACATCAGGGAGAAGCACGGAGAGGGGGCAAATTCCATACAGCTCAATAATTGTATAGTCCGGCTCCAGGGTTTTTAGAGATGAAAACAGTTCATATTTATATTGTGCTTAAGTGCCCACCTGCATCGGTAAAGAGAGTTTCCTCACCTGGAAGTTCCCTATTCCAATGAGATCACAAATCTGGTCCCTATCTCTGTATTGTTTTAAAGTTAATTTTTTTTCAAAAAACTGAGTCTCTTTAACTTACATAGGCTGGAAGTACAGCAGCCACTCCTGGGCTTGATCCTGATACTGACTGCCATGGAAGCTTTAACTTGACCTAAGCCATTTAGCTGTTACTTAGCCTGGTGACTCTTTGCTCCCTGGGACCCATCATATTAGTGCCCACCTTTGCGTGGATGTCTGATTAATCAGCTTTAGCCCTGCAATGGCTCAGAAGTGTTGGGCTCACATGAGCCAAACAGCTTCAGCCTCTCCAGCACCAGGGACTAGGATGTACACCACCACACCCAGACCTATCTCTATTCTTAAAGGCTGTCACTCTGGCTTTCATTGATTGGACAACAGTCAGTCCACTTAATGGTTATTTTTAGGCCCTCCTGGCTCAGAGTGAATGCAAATAGTAATTGTTTCTCTTTTGGCCAGGGTCCCAGAGGGTCTTCCGGTCCTATTTTGATTTTTTTTTTAATTAAAGGGACCACCCTTGACTCACTTCTTAAACAGGCCTATTCACTGAATGAGTGTTGCCACACTCGAAGTGAGAATTTGTGAAGACTTTAGCTTAAAAAGGTTGTCTCCAAATTTACCCTGGGCCATCTCCAGTCATCCTTGTCTATATCTGGCCACTGGACCCAGCTGACTGTGGAGGAGAAAGTGAGGCTGGTGACTTTGCACAGCCTCAAATCTAGTTCGCTTGTAAGTTATGTCATCATCTTCCTGATGTCATGGTCCTCTTCACGTATGAAGGACAAATCACAAAGGCTGTCATCAGAATCAACTGTGCAGCAAGAAATTGTCCCATTTCTTTTTCCACAGGGCACAATAGTCTTTTCCTTCTTACCCTTCCTTATCCCAGATCTCCTCTGACCTCTGGAGGGATTTGGTTGAAGAATGTGGACAAGATAGACTGAAGGGAGAGAAGAGACCAAGTGCTCTGACCACCTCCTTTCTTTTGTCTGTTCCTCCAAGGGATAGGGGATGAGATCTATTAGTCTATCTTTGAAAACCTTAAAGATCTATATGAATGGAAACCATTATCATTGTAAATAGTGTGGCTTGGTGGACAGAGTGCTGATCTTTCCAGAAGATGAGGATCCACTCTGACACATACTAGCTGTGTGATCTTGGTCAAGTCACTTAATCTCTTAGTGACTCAGTATAATATAAATTGTAGAGAAGGCACTAATTGGGAGGGGGAATTTCCTCACCTGGGAGTTCTTTATACCAAAAAAAAGATCACAGATCCAGTCCCTAGGCTTATCCTTTTTTTGAGCCAAGAGCTCAGAGCTGTAACACTAATTAAAGCTGGGTGAGGGAAAACATGTATGAATTGGAGGGTGGTAACTGAAGGGAGTGTGGGATTTCTCTGACTGACTCCTGTCTTCAGCATTACAAGAGCCTGTGGAAGAGGAGGGAGAGATGTACATGATAGAGAGATAAATCTAACTGTGGGATGAATCTACTGTATGGTGAAACGCTCTAATGTCCTGAAGGCCTGGCACAGATTTGGAAATAATGACCAACTGGAGACACTGGCATAAATGAATAACATGAATGGGGAGCCCAGCTTAGTCCAGGCTGGCAGGTATTTGTTAGAGGATGGTCCTCATGATGCCATGCTGAAATTCACAAGGATGGGACTCTAGAGAAAAGATGTCACCCTTTTCTCCTTGACACTCTCTTCTCCCTAGGGTTTTGGGGACAATACTCTCTCCTGGATCCCTTCCTATCTATCAGATCAGTCTTTCTCAGTCTTCTTTGCTTGATCCTCATGCAGGTCATGTCCACTAACTGTGGTATTACATAGGGTTCTGTCTTGGACCTTCTTTTCTCCTTCTACATTCCCTTGCTTGGTGATCTTATCAGTTTCTGTAGGTTTAATTATCATCTCTATGCTCATGATTCTCAAATCTTCTATATATTGCCCTAACATCCCTGCTGACCTCTTACTGCCTTTCAGACATCTCAAACTGGATGCCCAGTAGACATCTTAAACCCAATATATTCAAAATTGAACTTATTAACTTTCTCCCAAACATTCTTACTTCCTAATTTCTTTATCATTCTGGGTAGGAGACCATCTTCAATTGTCCTGATCTGTATCTTGCCACTGGACTCAGATGGTTTCAGAGAGAAAGTGAAGCTGGTGACTTTGCGTAGCCCTCCATCACTTAAATATAATTCACTTGTAAGTAATGGCATCTTCCTGATGTCATGGTCCTCTTCAAGAATGAAGGACAAACAACAACATCTTTAAGTTCAGTGGGTTTTTTAGTTATTTATTTTTTCAATGATCAGACATTTAATTTTTTCCCTCCCTTCCTCCTTTCCCCTCCTAGAGAAAAGAAAAACAAAATCCTTATAATATGAATAATCAATCAATTAATTAATAAACATTTATTAAATCTCTACACCAGGAATAAGTGGCTAAAGACAGTCCCTGCTCTCAGGGAGCTCACAATCTAATGCATAGTAAAGAAAAAAACTACCTTTATTAACCATGTCCAAAAGCATCTCTCTTTCCCTGTATCTCTAGTCTGTCACCTCTTTATCAGGAGTTGTATGTCAGATTCTCTGGAATCATAATCAATCATTGTGTTGATTAGAGTTCCTAAGTCTTCCAAAATTTTTCCTATTTATAATGTTATTGTGTAAATGGCTCTCCTGGTTAGGCTCACTTCACTCTGCATCAGTTCATGCAATTTTTCCTAGGTTTTTCTGAAACCATCCACTTCTTCTTACAGCACAATAATATTCCAACACATTCACATAACAGAATTTCTTCAGCCATTCCTCAATTGAGAGGCACTCCCTCTCTTAGTTTCCTGTTCTTCACCACTACTAAAAGAGCTGTTACAAATATTTTGTACGCAAATGACTTTTTTCTTTTCCTTTGATCTCTGAGCTCAGTGTTAAAATCTTGGGCCCCAGAGCTTCAGGAGGGTATCCATGCCCCATCTGAGAAGAATGAAGGGACAGAACAGACACTGTACTCTGGATTGTACTCCTAGATACCCTGATGGCTCCCTTCATCCCTCCTGGGTGCTACATGGTCCACCACCCTTCCCAAGCAGAACAGTGCAAATCTAACCGATGTCAGCCGTTGACCCAGAGGGATGTAGCAAGAAGGGTGGAGGCCTCCTACAAAGTGCTGGGTCATTTCAGTTGCTGGCAGCTGTGGGATGGAGATAAGAGTGAGGGTGGCTGAAAAGAGCATATTCATACATTTGTGCACAGTACTGAGAAGAAGAAAGGGGTGGTGCTGAGGAGTGGTTTCTACAGGGAGAGATGAGTGAGAGGAAGCAGACAGCAAGATGCAGGGTCTTGTAAGGTGGTGTGGGAGACACAAGGAAGATGGTACGTGAATGGGGACCTCTATAAAGACAAAGAATAAGGGGTGGGAGAAGAGAGAGAAACCCACAGGGTTGGGTATTTCTGAGAAGACCCCAGAGTTCCTTTTCAAGTTTGGTGACAAAATACTGTTCTGTGGGAGGGAATATATGTGTGTGGGGATGAATGAATGAAGGCATGTGGGTGAGTGAACAGGATTCTGATTGAGCAGATCTGTGTGTGAGTATGTCTAAGTGCACAATTGGCAAGCATGATTGAGTGGGAATGAGGTTTGTAAATGGATATGTGTCATGGTTCTGCTCCATTCTACTGAATCCAACAAACATTTATTAAGCACCAACGGTATGCTAAGAGGATAATGGACACAGGCTCTGCTCTTGAGGAGCTTTACAGTCTAAGACAGAAGGAAAGACCTGTGCACAAAAAGGCTGTTAAAAGGGAGAATGTGTGTAAATGAGTCAGAGGAGACGTAGTAGAAAGAGCACTGGACAATAATAATATTTATGTAGCACATTAGGTTTTGCGAAGCATTGTCCAAATATCATTGCATTTTATTCTCACAACATCGGGAATTAGGTTCTATTATTACCCCCATTTTACAGATGAGAAGACTGAGGTAGAGGTTAAATGACTTACTCTGGGTTCAGGGGTATGCCTGTAAATGTTTAACAATAGGCATTCCAGGGGGGAAAGTGCATGATGCACTTTTGAGTTTAATTTGCATTATTAACATTTTTTCTATCATTTGTTAAAGTCTAGACAATCATTAAAAAAAAAATCAGTGCCTCATTTGTCATAGTACAAATGCTCTTGATGAAAATTTAGCAATCAGCTTAAGCTGGTAGGACCCAATTCCAGCAAACTCTTGCCTGTGTAGCACAGTTATTACATGCCTGAAGCTGGATTTGAACTCACGTCTTCCTGCCTCCAAGCTAGCACTCTACTCACTATACCATCCAATTGCCTCTAGGAAACCTTGCCTCCAGTTCTGTTTCTCTCTGTGTGACCTTTGGTTAGCACCTTTGCCTCTCTGTGTCTCTGCTTCCCGGTCTCTTAAAAGCAAGGGTTGGACCAGATGAGCTAGAATAGAATTGGGTATCTCATCTGGTTCTAATATTCTTTGATTCTGAATGTATGAATGTATGTGTGAATGAAGCATTATTTCTCTTGGGGAGCACTTCTTCCTGGGCAACACTCTAGGCACTGAACCATACTGACCCAGGAAACTCCCTTTTAAAGAGCCACTACCTAGTTTCTGGCTTCAGATACTAGCTGTGTGACCCTGGGCAAGTCACTTAACCCTATGTGACTCAGTTTCCTCATCTGTAAAATGAACTGGAGAAGCAAATGGCAAAAACTCCTGTAGCTCTGCCAAGAAAAACTCCAAATGGGGCCACAAAGAGTCCGACACAACTGAAACAACCAAACAACAAATAACAACACTTACCCTTAGAGCTGAAAAAGAATTTAGAAGCTCATTTTCTAGAAAACACTAAGAGAGAGGGTCCCAGGCTTTATCCGAGGTCACATGGGTAGTAAGTGGCAAAACTAGGATTCAAACCTAGGTCCTTTGACCTCCAATCCTGCATCTTTCCCCCGTATCACATTTATGCTACAGACTTTGCTCTCACCTATCCAAATGATCCTCTCCTCTGAGCCGAAGGCTCCTACATTGTCTGTGGAGGCAGAACAGAGGAGCTGAAACTTTGTTTTGAGTGAGACATGGTTTTGCATCTGCCTCCAGCAACGGTAAGCTGTGTGACACTGGACAAAGTTTCTGAACCTCACCGTAAGCCTCAGTTTCTTCATCTGTAACAGGATGATGACAATACTTGGAGTGTTTACCTCACAAGGCTCTTTTGAGTACCAAATGATCCAGTTTATAACAAATGCTTTGCAAGACTATCTAGATGTCAAGCATTCTCTCTAGACTGTGGACCATCTCCCCATTTAAGGGACATGAAAGCCCTGAGGCAGAGGAGCTCTAGGGCAGGGTGGAGTTGACCACACCTGCAATGAGCAAGGAACGGAAGCAGCAGCAGGCTGCCTCTCCCAGTGATAGGCTTTCTCTGGGGCCTGCGGTTGGGGCCCTGGGCTTGCTGCTTGTGTTCCCAGCAGTTTCCTCATTTCCCTAAGTAGGCAATTTCACTTTGACAACTTCACCATCCTATTCACCAGACCCAGGTGGCAAGGCCCAGAGCTGGCTTTGGACGTTGACCTCAGGACCCCGAGGGGGAGTGTTCAGAGGAGGCCGTGGCCTCCCAGAGCCCCATGGAGACAGGGCCCTGTCTCTGGTTGCTGCTTCTCCTCTTGGTGCTGTTCTATGTGTCAGGTGAGAGTCTGAGAAGGCAGGTGGGGTCTGGGATGGCTGCATGATTCTGAGGGGTGGGAGGTAGGTGGTCTTCAAGGTGGGAGAGGGCTTTATTGAATCTACACTTGACCCATTTCTGTTTCAGAAAGACCTTTTCTATCTCTTTCCCTTGCTACCTAAAGAACCCAAATATTATTTGAGACAGATGTGATTGTTTGTGAGAGTTACCTTAACTTCTGTGGCCAGTTACTGCTGAGCACATCAAAGTGGCTGGCTGGGAAAGAGCCAAGCAAGTGAGAGACACCAATGAACCCAGATCAGTTTCTAACTTGGTACTAACTTTCCTCTTAAAAGAACTGACTCTTAAAATTTGTCCTTAAGCTCTCTATGGGGGTTAAGAGCTCAGTGTCTCTGATTGGCTCTGACATCACAACTTTGATTTCATCATCAGGTGAACTTACTAGTTCCTTGGGAGTATAAATGGGTGTGTTTAGTTCTCAGAATGCTGATGCCAGCTTCCTGTCCTGGATTGGGGCCAATCCCTAGAGGCGGCTATCTAGCATTGCAATGACCATTGGTCTTTTTGGAAACTCTGTCCATTCCTAGAGTCGTGGCAACTGGGTTACCACTTCCCGTTAATCTTTTCAACATTCAGGAAACCTCTCCTCCAGCTGCAAAGGGTGGATTGGGAGGCAAAGTCATCCTATCCATCCCACAGCCTCATCCCGAATAGAATGCTATGAGATCTCTAGTCACGGAGGTAATGTTCTGACTTCTAGATGGACCTTCCAGAACGCCTTCATTTAGTTATCTGGGTTGGGACTATACAGTTCAGAGCAGGAAATAGGCTTGTTCAAAATGTGAAAACATTTCTATAGTGGATATTGGATTAGGATTTTCCAGTGACTTGTAGTTGGCCCCTCCTCCCTTTTCTCTTCAGCACCTCTGTCATAGGCACTGAGCTACCAGGGAGCCCTGAAGAAATTACTGCTTGCAAGTAATCTAATGGGGAACAGAAGCAAGGTAACCCAATAAAACTCCATCTTCCCCTTCAAAAAGATGTCAAAGAGTAATGGAAATAGAAACAGGAACAAATTACTTCTTCTGTTTGGATCTCAGTTTTCCTATTAAAAAAATGGGTCGATGCAGAGCTGGACTAGATGACAACAAATTCAACAAACATTTATTAAACACCTATTGTACACTAGGGATATAATAATAAAAAACAAACAAATTATGTAATCAAAGAATTTATATCCTGTTAGAAGGTTAAGTATAGCTTGAACGCAGATAAAACAAATATAAGGTAATTTGAGGAGAAAGAATAATACTGAGGGAGAGATGATGAAGAAGGATGAAGAAAAACCTTCACATAGGAAATGGAATCTTTACTGAGCATTGAAGGAAGCTAAAGGTTCCAAGGGGCAGCTAAGTGGCACAGTGGATAGACTCATCTTATTGTATTCAAATCTAACATCAGACACTTACTAGCTATGTGACCCTGGGCAGGTCACTTAACCCTGTTTGCCTTAGTTCCTCATTTGTAAAATGATTAGGAAATGGCAAACCATTCCAGTATCTTTGCCAAGAAAACCCTAAATGTGGTCACAAAGAGTTGGACAAAGCTTAAGTGATCAAACTACAAAGATTCCAAGATGTGGAGATGAAGTTAATCCATAAGCACTTTTTATGTGCCAGGAACTGGGCTAAGGGAGATGAAGTAGGAGGGAATTCCAGTATGGGATTCCAGGCAATCTCTTATATGATTGTAGAGGGGATTACAAACCTGAGGAATAGCTAGAATGAGAATTTGGTTAGAATTTGAGTGTATGAAAGAGAATCAATAGGAAATAAATCTGTAAATCCAGATTGGAATCAGATAGTGGAGGGTGTTAACTGACAGTGTGTATTTTATCCTATAAGCAATAGAGTGACACTAATGACTTTTATTCATGTGAGTAATATTGCCAGATTTATATTTTAAAAAGATGATTTTGGTAGTTATTTGGAAAATGGATTGGAGAAGGGAAATACTGAAAGGTAGGAGACCGATGAGGATGTTACTGCAATCTGGGTCGGCCTGAGCACAGTCTGGGTAAGGATAATGGGTGTTTGAGTAGAGAGAAGGGGATGGATATGAGAGAAGTTGGGAAGATAAAGTTAACAATCAAATTATTTGAAAATGGGATGTGAGGGAGAGGAAGGAGTCAAGAATGGCTCCAACATTGGGAACCTGCATGACTTAAGGATGAACTCTCAACAAAAATAAGCAAGCTTAGACGGGGATGAGTTTATCAATTCCATTATGAGAATTTGGGATGATAATGAAACATTTAGATGGAAACATCAAGCAGGACAGTTAGTGACATGATACTGCAATTTAGAAGAAAGATTAAAATTGCGTATGTAGATTTGGGAGTTGTCTTCATAGATATGACAGCTAAACCTATAGGAATGGGTGCTATCATGAAGAAACAGAATGTAGAGATGGAAGAGAACAGTGACCAAGACAGAGTCTTGGGGAGCAATCTAAGATCAAACAATCATAGATTTAGAACTGGAAGGAACTTTAGAATCCATCCAGAGGCAATCTATGCAGTCTTGCAATTGGTATTTTCTTTTTCTGTGTTGAGAAGTTCTGGTCCTTCTTGCATTATTTTTTTCATTATTTTGTTTGATTTTTTTGGCTTGTCACATTCTTCTAGAAGACCTATAATACTTATAAATCCTGTCTTCAAAATCAATATTGAACAGACAGCATGTCCTCTTTTAATGTTACTGCTTTTGCTTTTCTTCTTCTAGATTGTCCTTCATGTCTCTGTATTTTTATTCTTCATCAGTTGTCTTCTCTTTTGTTCCTTTGATGAGACTTTCCATCACAGATTCAAGTTTTTCTATTCTATTATTTCTGCTGGGAAGGCAGATAAATTCTGCCCTCATAACTGTCATTTGTCTTTTAATACACTTAGGAATAGTGTGTTGTGGTTCTGTTCTCAAATTCCACAGTGTCCTCTATCTTACCAAGTGTTGATTCATTTTCCTTTGTTTTACAGTATTTTCCTCCTAGAAACCCAAATTCATTTAACAGATCTAAAGCCCATATTTCCTCCTGCTGGTAAAGTTTTCCCTGCTGATATATCTGCTTCTCCTCTAAACCTCTGAGTTTTCTTCCTCTGAAGATCTTTGGTAATTTTAGCCATCCCTCCCCCATTTATTTTCCCTATTCCTCACTTTCTTACTCTGTCCCCTCTGATGGTGGTTTCTGCATGGTTTAGATCTCAAAGTATCTCAGTCTCCTCTAACACTGAGCAATTCATGGTTCACCAGCTTAGGTGGATCACTGGATCACAAGCTGGATCCTGGGGTCTTTCCTTCAGGCTTGGTGGAGTGCTGCTCAGCTTCTCTTTCTCCCCCCCCTACCCCCACAACACTTTGTTTTTCTATTCCTCAGAGGTTCAGAGTGCTGTCACACTAGACATAACACAGCTGGGGTGATTTCTGTCATTTGGAGTTTAAATCTCTGAGGCTCTGGGTGGAGGAGGTATGGGGTTGAACTCTTTCAAGCTCTGATGTATTTCTTACCCTTGTACATGTTTCTCTGTTCCTTTGCCCTCCTATGGAATTTTTTTTTTTTTGTAGCACAGAACATTGCTACAGTCCTGGCCATTGAGCCTCCAGAAAGTTCCTTCTAGGCACTAGGAAAAAGGAAGGGATGATGAGGAGTGGGGCTGGCTTATGTTGCAAGCCCATGGGTCAAATTTTTGGATCAGCTAGTATAACCTTGCTGCTGGCTCAGAGTCTATAGATTTTTGAACCTTCTTTTGGATTCTTGGTGTTCCAAATACCTGAAGTCTACTTACCTTTGGTGTATAATTTCTATTTTGGAGAGGTTTCATAGATTGTAAGGATCTGAAAAAAAAAAAACATCTACTTTGTTTTGTTGATTATGTGATCCAGAAGTCCTTTAGAAGCCATCCAATCCAACACCATCATTTTCAGATAATGGCACTGAGGCACACAGAGACTAAATGACTTGCTCAGGGTCACACAGTCGAGCTATTAGAGGAGGCAGATGGTGGATGATGACCCAGCACAGGAAACCAAGGAGTAGTCAGGCATAGAAGGAGGACCAGAGGACCTCAAAGTTTCCTTCCAACATTAAATCCTATTATCCATTTCCCTGGCCTCCACATTTCGGTTTATAACTAATTTCTTTTAGGAAAATTCCTCTGATTAGCCCTTACCCATTTCTGATTTCTCTTTTGTTCCTAATCTTCATAGTGCTTATAGGACCTTCTAGGAAATTTTACCTCCTTGCATGCAGCTGATATATATCTTTAAAAGAGGAGTGGAAATTAAATCAGTGTCTGGCAAACATCAGGTACTTAATAAGTACTTGTTGATTGGTAGATTTGAAGCCTCATTTTAGATACGCTGGGGTGGGGTTTGCAAGTTGAAGGCATCTTATGCTTAATGAATTTGTGAAATGAATAGTCATTCCTTTATTATGTTTTTATAATTTGGGATTTTCACATCATGAATTTGCTTAAAGCAGAATGCATTCATATTTAAGCCCACTTAAACCAGTATCACTGACAGCTGACCTTTGTATAGTACTTTAAAATTTGCAAAGTATTTTGCAGATATCACCTGTATAGGTCTTCACAACAACTGTGTGATATGTTGTATGTACATACTACAGCATTGCAGTTATCGTTGTAATTCCCATAGACCGGGAAATTCAGCACTGACAACTGAGATGACTTAGCCAAGGAAGCACAGACAGTCAGAGGCAGGATTCAAACCCAGCCCTCTCCTGCCTCCGGGTCACCATCCTCTTCTCTGTACCGCATTGCTTTCACTGCCTCCCCCATCCCAGGGATGGGGACTCTGAGTTCTCCCATCTGATGTGGAGTCCTGTGAAAGCAGAACTTGGTTTTCTCCTTCCTTCCCACACTTCCAACTACAAGACTGTAGATACATAAGGAATACTCAGCACAGGGTTTACTAACTGATTCTTAGTGGCCTTGGGAAGAGAGGACACTGTGGAGGACAAGGCTGTGGTGACCAGTGCCATAATGTGGAGAGCATTGGACTTAGAGTCAGGAAGACCTGGGTTTGAATCCTTCCTCAGACACTTACTACTTGGATGGTCCTAGAGGGCAAGTCAAACTGAGCCTCAGTTTGCTCATCTGTAAAATGGGGGCAGTACTACTACTTACCTCCCAGAGATGTTGTGAGGGTCAAATGAAATACCGTATGTAAAATACTTTGCAAATGTCAGCTATTATTAGTTTTTTTCAATTAGACTCATAATTTTATTAGAGTAGGAAGCTCCCAGAGAGGAACTACTCTTACCAATGCTTCCTTTGTACTATGGAAAAAAAAAAAAACCAATGGATTTGGAATCCGAGGACCAAAGCCCAGCTCTGCTGCTTACTGCCTGTGTGATCTTGAGAAAGTTATGTGATTGGGCCTCGATTTCCTCATCTGGAAGATGAGAAGGTTGAATTAGATGGCCTCTAAGGTCCCTTCCAAGTCTTAGGGACTCCTAGCCTTTTCCTTCATTGCTTAGTTTTACTATTCCACCTTCTTTCTCTTCCCCCTTCCCCTTATCCACCCCCACTGGGGTTTGTGTCCCCCCAGACTCCCAGGCAGAGGATGTGTATACAACAGTCCGTCACCGAGAGGGGGAGACACTATCTGTTCAGTGCTCCTACACTGTCCGTTCTGACCGATGGGAAGGCAAGGTCTGGTGCAAAGTGAGGAGGAAGAAGTGTGACTCAAGGTTCAGTCGGGGCTCAGGATTTAACCCCCCCTACAAGCTCCATGATGACTTTCAGGCCGGGATCCTCATTGTCACCATGGAGAGACTTAGGCACCAGGACTCTGGGAAATACTGGTGTATGAGGAACAGTTCACGCACCTTATACCCTGTGAAGGGTATTCAGCTGGTGGTCTCACGAGGTGAGTGTCTGACCCAGGAGCGGGGGAAGGAGGCCACCTTGATTCCCTGAATTCTTATCAGCCTCTCCCGTTATTGAAGTTGATATGAAAGAGTTAAATTCAGGAATGAGGAGAGAGTGCATTCCTCTTCCCCACTCCCCCTACCCCAACTACTCCTTCTGGTAACTCAAATTAGTATTTAAGGGAGCAAAATTTCCTACCCCATCACTGAATTGGACAAAGCTACATCTATTCTAAAGGGAGTAGGAGCATAAGGAAATAGTGTGAAGTGAAGAGAGAAAAGAGGAATCATGGGAATGTCCTCTACAAAAAGAGGCAAAACTAGAACTCTCATGCCAGAAAGGTAGCTTTGTCTCAGGGTGGTGACAAGGGGCACAGTTAGGGGCTCTCCTTCCCAGCTCAAGCCTCATTTCATGTTCTTGTTGAGGTTATAGGGTGAACCCTGCCCAAGGTCTCATCGCCATCATATACCTCTTCTGGGCCTCAGTTTCCTCATCTGTAAGCTCCCCAAGTGTCCCCTTCCAGTTCTAAATCTATGGACCTAGAGTCCTGATGTCCCTATTTCCTAAACATTATGGAAAAGAGAGGAATTGCTCTTTGGGTAATGGACAAACCCCTGCCAGCAGAGGAGATGGAACTGCTATACTACCACATAACCCCAAATCCTTGCTTCACCAAAAGTAGGGTTAGCCCCTCCCCCAAACTCAATTTGTCCCAGGTGTGCCTTGCCCAGGATCACATAGATAGTAGTTGTAATGCATGTAGGTTGTGAGATACACTGGAGTTTTTAGTTTTGCCCCAGCTCCATTGCTATTCCTCATCCCCATCCCAACCCACATGTCTCAACTTGTGTACTTGAAGCCCCCAAAGTGGATGAAGATAACACTGGGTAATCCCACTAGAAAACTTCTGGAGATAGGCTCTTCTGTCCCTCATCTCAGTCAGCACTTTTATATTAATTTTTCCTTCTATCTGTTTCCCCAGCACCTTCAACTGAGAGAAACATCCCACTTATTACAAAGGAAGCTTCCATCCAGGAACCAGACCACATCTTTAGAACTGCTGTCACTGCTGGCCCATTCCTCAACAAGGACAAGGACTTGTCCATGGTTGTTCCTATCACTACTTCTCTACCTGCCTCAATGGGTAGGATGCCAGCTGACACAACTACTCTCCCTACAATGGCCAGATCAGTGACCACTGTGTCTAGAGCGATGGTGAGATCCATATCAGTCACCAGACCCATAACCACAACCGTGTCAAGGATGACCACAAGACCCTCAGCAACCAATGGATCTCCTTGCAAGGTGAGATCCACCCGTGTTGCTCCAGTGATGTTGGTCACAGGCAAGGCCAGATCCTCCAGTACTATATCCACCACCATCAGGTCACACCCCAAAGGATTACCTCCTAACAGGTACCCTACCAGTCTTAGGATATGACAATGCCATTTGTCAAATACATCAGCAACTCTCTATCAGGCTTTGATGGTTCCCTGATGCAAGGCTCACATCAGACCTATCACCCAACCTCTGTTTTCTGATTCAACTTTGTGTCAGATAAAGTTGATAAAAAGTAGGCAACTGAGAGAGAAGATGGGGGACAGGCAGGTGGGTTGTAGTTATGTGGAATGGCAATAGATTAACAATAGGAGGTGAATTTGGGACTAGAAGATAGGGAACAAGGTTTACACAATCAAAACCAATTAGAGCTGATAAAATTGGAATGAAGTCCCTTGGGAGGTGGTAGATTCTCCCTCATTGGAGATCTTCAAGAAGAGGCTAGACAAGCACTTGGTAGAGATTTTGTAAAGAGATACTTTTTCTTAGGTATGTGACAGATTAGAAAGCTTCTGAAGTTTTCCCCATCTTGGAGATGCTGTTGAGTCAGTCAGTTTGGGCAGGAGAGATCAGGAATGGAAAGATGGGAGATGGAAGATAGGAAACGCATTTTGGTACTCCTGGGGGTAGTAGGGGAATAGGGGAGAGAAGAAAGAGAGAGATGTGGTTGGCAAGTCAAGGGGTGAAGAATAGTGGATTATAGATATGAAGCAGGAAATGGGGGATGGGAGAAAATACAGGTATTCTCCATCACTCATCAGAAAAATAATTTATTCATCAATTACTGATGGAGACCTCTTTGGGGACATTCTCTGATTGAAGAGTAAAGTTAGTGAGTGAGTGTGTGTGTGTGTGTGGGGGGGGGGTGTTTATGATGGAGAAGGATTAAGGGGGTGGAGGGGGGTTCTTTTTGCCAAAGGACACAATAGATAGCCACATTAAGTATCCTTTGGCAATTTTCTGTGTGGTGAGTGACCTCTCCCTCCAAAATCTAGGATCATTAATTTTCTACCACATCTGGGTTATCAGGGACTATTGTTTCCTTCCTCTGAATCCAGTGATAAATAAGGGTGCTGTCTGGGAGTTCTGCTGGTCTCTCCAGCTAGAGAGCCTTTGGGTGTCTGTATTCCTTTCTTTGAAGCAGGGTTAAGGAGGACTAAGTATCCCTCCCTCTCTCTCCCCACTCCCATCACTCTGGATTCACCAGTTCCCTCAATCCAGGATGGGAGTTGTAGAAAAGAACACATCTATGCTAACCCAATTTCCCCATTTCTCCCATTTTCTTTTGTTTTTAGTTTCCACAGCTCTGGCCTCGCTGTTCCCATGTTGTTGGGGGGAAGTTTCATGATCCTGATGTTTTCAGTTGTATTCTGTGTGCTATGGAAAAAGAAACGCATGGGAAGTGAGTACGAACTTGGCCTGCCTAAAAACAGGAGGCTGACCCGATCTTGTTTGAGGTCTGCTCCAACACTAATACTGGTGTCATTCAGTCTTCTTGCTGGATGTCCTTTTTCCTGTTCTTGGGGAGAGTTGATATTCATCATTCTTCGTGGCCAGAGGAATGGCGACCTGCAGAAAAGAGGTCTGAGGGACTTCCCCAGCAATTAGTTAGTCAGTCAACAAGCATTAATTAAACACTTAAGATATGCTGTTTGCTGTTCTAATGAATTGGGGGAGATAAAGGTAAAAAACAGTCCTGGTCTTCAAGAAGCTTACATTCTAATTGGTGAGAGACCATGTAAATAAGTAGGTCTATACAAGACATATGCATAGTAGTTGGAAAGTAATTTGAAAGAGGAAGACAGCAGCTGGAGGAATTCTTGCAGAATGGAAGATTTGAACTGAGTCTTGTAGGAAGTCTAAAAGTGGGCAGAGCATTCCAGGCATGGGAGAATGACTCAAACAAGTTTTAGAGCTGATTTGGAAGCAGTTAGACCTGGATTCAAGTCCTAACTCTAACACATACTGGCTATCAGACCCTGGGCAAGTCACTTAACCTCTCAGTGCTCTAATTAAACATTCCAAGCCTCTAAGCTGCAGAGATGTTGCTGGTCTGTATTGGTGGAGGGAATTTCCTTACCTGGAAATTCCCTGTACCAATGAAATTACAGGTATATTCTCTATCCCTTTGGGCCAGGCACTGTGGGAATACAAAGAAAGAAGGGAAACAGTCTTCCCTCAAGGGGCTTATGTTCTAATGAGTACCAAAAGGTTTTCTCTCCTTTTTTAGTCCTGAATCTAGGGAATGGGAGTGAAGGAAGAACATACACACAGTATATACCAGTATGGGTTGGGAATGCTGCATTGGTATAGTGTCTAATGGACTCTATTCTCTTTATATCTTTGCAGTTTATTATGTATAAGATGGTCCAGTTTTACCCTGGTCCAACAGGCCTGAAGAGCTGGAATCCTCGGAAGCAGGCTAAGGCAGTCTGAGACTACACTGTCCCAGCCACTATGGAAGGAAGATCTTCTTCCAATTGGTCTTCTGGTGCCAGACTCAGCAGAGAGGAAGATGGTTAATGAAGAGTTGACTCCAGTGTCCAGTGGGATAAGAATCTATCCCTGCTCCTGGATTCAGAGGATGGCTGGCTATTGTAGGTGGATTTGGGTAATGCCAGGGGGTGTATTTGGCTCTAGAAAAGAGATACCATTCCCCTCCCAAATTTGAAGGCAAGGGGTGAGTAAGCTCGGTGTCCAGTCCATTGCTGATGGGGCAGAGGAGTAGCGCAGCAACCCAGACAGCCTGCTCAGCTTGGGAAAGGTCCATTGTGACCTTTTGCAGGCAGGGTGCTAGACTAGATGCTTTTCTAGCATTATCTCCTGAAGACAGGGGGATCTTGAACCTTCTCTTGTTGGCAGAATCTCCTAGAAAAGATTCCAGAACAGAGCAGTCCTGGGATAATGCCCCTTAAGATGATAGCAGAGGGATCCCTTTCACTCTGCCCGCAATGAGAGACCCTGATTAATCCTAATGGATAATAGTTGAAATCTGGCCTCAGATACTTACTAGCTGTGTGACCCTGGGCAAGTCACTTAACCCTGTTTGCCTAGTTTTCTCATCTGTAAAATGAGCTGGAGAAGGAAAGGACAAACTACCCCAGTATCTTTGCCAAGAAAACCCCAAATGGGGCCACTAAGAGTTGGATATGACTGAAAACAACTAAACAACAATAACAATGGATAACAGTAAGGAGCTAATAAACCCATTTTACAAATGTAAAAACAAACCTGTATTGACATTTTGCAAGGGGAGGAACTGGGGAAATTTGGAGTTCCATTTGCTCTTTTTCTCTTTTCTCAACTACATCATCTGATTCTCTCATCTTGAACTTTAGCTTCATGGAGTGGGAGGGCAGGTGGGAATGGGGGAGAGCACAGGTACTTGTGGACTCCCTTTTTGGACTCTCTGAAGGAAGCAGAGGTTTGGAATCTTCCTTTGAGGAGAAATGAAACCCTTTTGGGGTGGTTCCAGAGAAAGGATCCCTGATTGAAACCAGGCTTCATTCAACTGGGTCTGTCCTCTCTGAGGGAAATGATCTAGTAGTCTTTATGCTTCTACCTCGCCACCCCCCCCCCCACCCCCCTGCTGCCACCTTGAGTCTGTTCCCTTGGTTTTAATCTGTGAAAGAGTCACTTTCCTGTGACTTTCCTTGTTTTCCTGGGAGGTGGTGGTGGTGGTGATGGTGGTATAGAAAGGGAATTTAAATTCTTTAAATATGGCATTCATCGCTGCCCCGCTTCTGGCCACTCCTGGGTAAGCTTGCTCATTGACAGAGGCAACTTTGGGAGCATCAGCATCTATAAGTGACTTCCCTTGCCCCCGGACATCCTCCCTATCTTGGGGCTACTTCAAATCTAGTGTCTGAGTTCCAGGAACCTCCACAGTCCACAATTAGTTCATAGATCAGAATGAGGGTACCTTAGCATTAGATTGCACATCCTGTTACTGGGCAAAATAAGGACCATCATCCAATTAGATTTTATTCATTGATCCAATAAATATTTATTAATGATAGCTAGCATTTATTAATAATTGAGCACTAGTGACTTACTGTGTGCTCAGTACTGTGCTATAATGTCAGAGATATAGAAGGAATTGTGGACCCTTCCCTCTGAACTTATACTGTGTATTTCCCCTTGCAGGGTTTCTTAAACTGGGGTATATGAACTCATTTAAAAAAATAATTTGGTAACTGTGTTTCAATATAATTAGTTTCCTTTGTAATCTTGTAATATGATATTTTGAAATCTTGTAACATACTCATTTGTAACATAATATTTTATTATATTAATTTAAAAATATTCCATAGGCTTCATCAGACTGCTAAAGGGGGGCTGAGGAAGCAATGAAAGGAGAACCCCTGACCTAGGGCATACATATTCGTGAGAAACAAGAGAATGATCCTAAGCTATCTGATCAACATGAGAATATAGGGCAAATTGATTGGCTAGAGGGGCACCCCAGTAGGATAGATCAGCAGCCAGGGGCCTCTTTAATCAGGTCGTCCCTAGATGTCCTCCCCACCTAATGCTTGGTTCTTTGCATTGGCTGATATCCAAGAGGATGTGTAATTAGAATAACTTTCTGAAAATTATCAATGCTCTGAGAGTGGCTTTGATAAGTATCCTGGGAAGAATGGCTCTCTGCCCATTCTCCAAGCCAGGATGGCTACTCAGAGGAGTGGAGAATAAATGTCAAGTTCAGGTGCCAGATGCTAGTGTTACCTCAGTGTCCAGTCCCAAACTGTTTTTGCCCATTTTTGTATCTTTAGCACTTAGCAGAGTGCCTGGCACATAAGTAAGTGCTTAATAAATGCTTATTTACTATCTGACTGAGACTGGTCAAAGTTAGAGTAATCAATAGTCATATTAAGCATGTTGCAAGGGAACCCTAAAAGTTATCAGAAGGACCCAGTCATTAGCCTGGGCCCCACTTCCACCTACTGAGCATCCTTTTCAAAATAAATTTTTATTAATACTTTGAGGGGAAAAGATACTATGGAAATCTTGGTGATACATCACCAAGATTTCCATAGTATCTTTTCCCCTCACTCATTTCAGAGAACAATATAGCCCAAAAAATTTTTAAGAAAAATATAAAAAGGAGAAAAGATTAGTGAAAATTGATCAATACATCGAGAAAATATGAAAGTATGTACAATGGATCACACCTGTGTATTTTCTACCTCTGCAAAGGAGTGAAGTGGGGTGATCTCCTATCTCATCTTTGGAGTCATGCTTGTTCTTTGGAAATTTGCAACATCAATATTTTTTAAAAAAATTTATTTCTTATTTATTTTTTGCCTTTATTTTTTGAACTTATTTAGTACTTTCCCCAGTTACATGTAAAAATAATTTTTAACATTCATTTTTAAAACTTTGAGTTCCAAATTCTCTCTTTTCCTCCCTTCCCATGCATTCTCATTGAGAAAGTCAGCAATTTGATATAGGTTATATATGTGCAGTCATACAAAACATTTCCATATTAGTCATGTTGTGAAAGAAAACATAGACAAAAAAAGAACCTCAAGAAAAGTAAAGTAAAAAAGGGATGCATCAATCTGTATTCAGACACCATTAGTTCTTTCTCTGGAGACAGATAGCATTTTTCATCTTCAGTCTTTCAGAGTAGTCTTGGATCATTGTATTGCTGACAATAGCTAAGTTATCCACAGTTGATCATGTTACAATATTGCTGTTACTTTGTGCACAGTACATTTCATTTTTCATCAGCTCATGTAAGTGAGCATCTTGTTCATCATTTCTCATAGCACAATAGTATTCCATCATAAGCATATACTACAGTTTGTTCAGCCTTTCCCCCAAATTGATGGGAATCCCCTCAATTTCCAATTCTTTGTCCCCAGAAAAGAGCTGCGATAAATATTTTTGTACACATAGGTCCTTTTCCTTTTTGTCTTTTTATCTCTTTTGGGATACAGACTTAGTATTGCCAGATCAAAGGGTATGCATGGTTTTGTAGCCCTTTGGACATAGTTCCAAATTGCTCTACAGAATGGTTGAATTAGTTGCAATTTCACCAACAGCACATTAGTGCCCCTTTTTTTCCCATGTTCCTTCCAACATTGGTCATTTTTTTTTCTGTTCTATTAGTCAATCTAATAGGTATGAGGTAGTACCTCAGAATTGTTTTAATTTTAATTTGTCCAATCAATAGTGAGTTAGAGCATTTTTTTTGTATGCCTACAAATAGCTTTGATTACTTCATCTGAAAATTATTCATATCTTTTGATCATTTATCGGTTGGGGAATGGTTCTTATTTTTGTAAATTTGACTCAGTTCTCTATATGTTTGAGAAATGTGGTTTTTATCAGAGAAAAATACTTCAAATTTTTTTCATAATTACTATCATTAACTGTATTTCCCTCCATCCTATTTCTCCCCCCTGCCCCCCTGTTTATTCTGTTCTCTCTCTCCTTTAACCCTGTCCCTCCTCAAAAGTGTTTCGCTTCTGACTACTCCCTCCCCCCAATCTGTCCTCCCTTCTATCACTCTCCCCACTTCATCTCCTACTTTCCCGTAGGGTAAGATAGATTTCTATACCCAACTGAGTGTGTGTGTTATTCCCTCTTTGAGCCAATTATGATGAGAGTAAGATTCCCTTACTCCCCTCACCTCCACCCTCTTCCCCTCCATTGTAAAACTTTTTCTTGCCTCTTTTATGTGAGATAATTTATCTTATTCTACCTGTCCCTTTCCCTCTCTCCTCTCTTACCCCTTCATTTTATTTTTTTAGATATCACCGTTCATATTGTACTCACACCTGTGCCCTCTGTCTATATATACTTCTTCTAAGTGCCCTAATAATGAGATAGCTCTTATGAGTTATAAGTATCATCTTTCCATGTAGGAATGTAAATAGTTTAACTTCATTAAGTCCCTTGTGATTTCCCTTTCCTGTTTACCTTTTTATGCTTCTCTTGAGTCTTGTATTTGGAAGCCAAATTTTCTATTAAGCTCTGGTCTTTTCATAAAGAATGTTTGAAAGCCCTTTATTTTGTTGAATGTCTATTTTTCCCCTGAAGGATTACAATCAGTTTTTTTCTGGGTAGATGATTCTTGGTTTTAATCCTAGCTCCTTTGTCCTCTGGAATATCATATTCTAAGCCCTATGATCCTTTAATGTAGAACCTGCTAAATCTTGTGTTATCCTGACTATGGTTCCATGATACTTGAATTGTTTCTTTCTGGTTGCTTGCAATATTTTCTCCTTGACCTGGGAGCTCCGGAATTTGGCTATAATATTTTTGGGGAATTTCATTTTGGGATCTCTTTCAGGAGGTTATTCTTTCAATTTCCATTTTGCCCTCTGCTTCTAGAATATGCGGGCAGCTTTCCTAGACAGTTTCTTGAAAGATTATGTCTAGGTTCTTTTTTAAATCATGGTTTTCAGGTAGTCCAATAATTTTCAGATTATCTCTCCTGGATCTATTTTCCAGATCCGTTGTTTTTCCAATGAGATATTTCACATTGTCTTTTATTTTTTTCATTCTTTTGATTTTATTTTATTGTTTCTTGATTTCTCATAAAGTCATTACCTTCCATTTGTTCCATTCTAATTTTTAAGGAATTATTTTCTTCAGTGAGCTTTTATATCTCTTTTTCAATTTGGCTAATTCTGCTTTTTAAGGAGTTTTTTTTTTCTTCAGTGAATTTTTGTGCTTCTTTTCTCTTTTGGCCAGTTTTGCTTTTTAAGGTATTCTTCTCTTCATTACCTTTTTGTACCTCTTTTACCATATGGCCTAGTCTGTTTTTTAAGGTGTTATTTTCTTCATTATTTGTTGTGTCTCCTTTACCAGGCTGCTAACTCATTTTTCATGATTTTCTTGCATCACTCTCATTTCTCTTCTGAATTTTTCCTCTACCTCTCTTACTCAATTTTCAAAATCCTTTTTAAGTTCTTCAATGTCCTAAGACCAATTCATATTTTCCTTGAAGGCTGTGGATGTAGGAGCTTTGACTTTATTATCTTCTTCTAAGTGTGTGTTTTGATCTTCCTTGTCACCATAGTAACTTTCTATGGTGAGAATTTTTCCTGTTGTTTGCTCGTTTTCCCAGTCTGTTTCTTGACTTCTAACTCTTTGTTAAAGTAGGGCTCTGCTTCCTGGGGGGAGGGTCTACTATCCCACAGGAGTTTTGTGTAGCTGTTTTCAGAGATACTTCTAGGGACTTGTAAGGTTTCAGTTTTTCAAAGGTGGCATGATCTAAGGAGAGGCATTCACTCCTCTCCTGGCCTGTGCTCTGGCCTGTGAGTGACCATAAGCACTTTTTTCTGCCCTGGAACCATGATGAGGGTCCCTGCTCCACTGCTAGTGGTGTGCTGCACTCTTCTGGTCTGCCACCCAGGATTATCCAGGTATGACCAAAGCAACAGAGTTCTACCTGAGTGCTAGCAAAGAGACCCCTGTAATCTCCTTCTGACCAATTGTTCAACCCTACCCCACACCCCCCTTGCCATCTGTGGGCTGTGAATTCAGGAAGCAGCTGCTGTTACTGCCAATTTAGTGTCTCCCAAGGCCTCCTCCTGGTTTGCTGGGGCTGGGGCTCTACTGGCATGGCCTGTGCTGACTTCAGTCTCACCCAGGTGCAACAGACCTTTCCTGCTTACCTTCTAAGTTGTCTTTGGCTGGAAAATTATTTCATCCCATACTTTCATTTCCAGAAATTATTCTTTGGCATTATTTCAAGGTGTTCAGAGGGATTTTGGGGAGAGTTCAGGAGAGTCACTGCCTTTTCTCCTATTATCTTGGCTCCACCTCCTGGACCTATTATTTACTTTTTAATATGCATTTTCAATTATTTTATAGTTCTTTCCATTTACATTGTTGTAGTCATTGTGCATATTGTTTTCTTGGTTCTGCTTATTTTACTATGAATCAGTTCATATAGCTCTTTCCATGCTTCTCTGTATTTGTCATATTTGTTATGTCTTATAGTACAGTAATAACTCATTACATTCATGTGGAAGATAGACTAGTGTGTGGAGGAGGGGATCTGTGGCAGGCTGACCCATCTGTAAGCTATTGCAATAGCACAGACTTGAGGTAATGAGGGCCTGAACCAGGCTGGTGGCAGTATCCAAACAGAGAATAGGGTATATATAAGATGTTATAAAGGTGAAATGAACAGTCCTTAGCAAAAGATTAGATATAAGGGCAGGTGAGTAATGAAGAAAACAATGCCTATATTGTGAGCCTAGGGGACTGGGAGGATGGTGTTACTTTTGGCAGTAACTGGGAAGTTTGGAAATGGGGAGGGTTTGGGGTAAAGATAATGAGTTCACTTTTGTAATGTTGAGTTTAAGATATCTACTGGACATCCAGCTTGAGCAGTCTGAAAGGAAATAGGTGTGAGATTGGAGGAGAGCAGGAAGGTTAGGGCAGGATAGGTATATATGAGAATCATTAGCCCAGAGATGATAATTAAATCTATGGGAGCTGATGAGATCACCAAGTAAGAATATAGGAGGAGAAGAGAAGAGAAGCCAGCACTGAACCCTGAGGGACAACCATGGTTAGATTGTTGTTGTTCATCTTTTGTTCTGGAAGATGACCAATGACATCAGCAGGGTGGTGTCTTGACTTGCAAATGAATTAGATTTAGGTGAGGTGGAGCTGTGCAGAGTCATCAGCCCCACTCTCTCTTCCAGAGTCATTGGAGTCCAGTGGCAGAACCTAGGCCAGGATGACTGGAGATGGTCCCAGGTCTATAGTCAGAGGGAGTAATTTGGATGAAGATCCAGCAAAGGAGATTGAGAAATAATGTTCAGATAAGTAGAGGGAGAGCCAGCAGTGTTGTCCCAAAAACCTAGAGAGAAGAGAGTATCGAAGAGCAAGGGATGATCAACAGTGTCAAATGCTGTAGAAAGATGGAGGGGAATGAGAACTGTGTAAAAGCTAATTGGACTTGGGAATTAATAGATAATTGGAAGCTTTGGAGAGAGCAATTTTGGTGAATAATGAAGCCAGAAGCCAGATTGTAAGGGGCTAAGAAGAGAGTGAGGGAAAATGGATTATGTATTTCATTATTATCCCTTTTCATCCCCATGGTCATCTCCCCCCACTTGTCATGACATCTCTCCGGATCCACACCCTCCTACTCTTCTGGGCATCACTGGCCCCTAGAAGCTCTGGTTTTCCTTCTCCCAAGGCAGTATGATGTCCACTCTCTCAGAGGTAGTGGTTTCTCTGAGCACTGAATCTCTGTAGCTTCTAACAGTTATATGTTTCCTATTTCCCATTAAAAAATATCTCTCTGCCCCCATGGGAGCATTTTTTAGTAAGGCACCTTCCCATCATTGGATCAAGATTTCCCTCTTCCTTTCCTCCTGTCTCAGTTCCTCCCTTCTGCATACTCAGTCATTCTTTTCAAGCTCTCTTCCCTTTGATAGGTTTTTGCTTCATTTTTTAAAACTATTGCTTTCATTAACATACATCAGTTTTCCCTTGAACTTCTTCCTCTCCATTCCCCTTTTATGTGCCCTCCCATTTTGCTCTTTAGTTCCACAAAAAACCTGATTCACCTGTAGGCACATTGTGTTTCCAGTCTATTTTCCCATTATTGCTTCTCCTATTTATATCCCATTTTCCCTCATTTCCTGGTGTACTAGAGGGATGGCCTTTTAGGAAGATGGTTCTACTAATGGTCCTTCTGTTGTTATTTTGTTATTATCCACATAGGTGTCTTTTCCTTCTCTCCTTTAGGCCTGGTGAATGCCTCTCCTACTCCTACTCCTCACCCTCAAGCCACTAACATTTCTCCCCAGTTCCCTTTATTTCTGTGGTTTTGGGCTGAGAACTGCTGGGGGCAACTAGATGGCACAATGGATAGAGCATGGGGCTTGGAGTCAGGAAGACCTGAGTTCAAATCTGGCCTTAGACACTTACTACCTGTGTGACCCTGGGCAAGTCACTTAACCATTGTTTGCCTCAGTTTTCTCACCTGTGAAATGGAAATAATAATAGTACCTATGTGTCAGGGTTGTTGTGAGGATCAAATAAGATAATAATTGTAAAAAATAAAGCTCTCAGCACAGTGCTTGGCACACAGTAAGCAATATGTAAATGTTAGCCATCATTATTCTTGTTGCAACAAAGCACATTGCCATGCTGCCTTCTCTGGCAAAGCACCATTCCTGCTTTGTGTGGTACTGGGTGAGGGTGTGGCAGTGTTGAGTTCTGTTACAATCCTGTGGGTCAGCTTCTCCAACCCTGCCATAGTGTGGTGGATGGTGGTGAAGGAGATGTTGATTGATAGAGATTAGGGATTAGCCTTCTCCACTCTTACTTCATTGGGTTGTTATCTTACAGCGTTCTTGGTATCTTGGACTGTGAGGACAACTGAAATTGCTTTATCTCTTGTACACAATTATTTTGGAAAAATTTAAGGGTTAGTCCTTTAACTTGATAGTTATGTGACCTAGGAGTCTTACCCCACATTCCCACTCCCGCTCCATGCCAGATTTCTGCCAGCGCCTGGGCCCTGTCCCTGCCCACTTCCTGAATCATACTTATGCAGCACACTGAGGCAGGGACAGCTGACCCTTGAAGGTCCATGGGTTAGGGTTTAGATAAACTCAGGAACTCTCTTAAATGCTTATGAGAGCCAGGTGAAAAAAGTAGAAAAGTTCCGAGATAATAATTCAATTTCTGTGTCCCTTATGAATCATTTCTGGTACCTTTTTGTCTTAAAATAGAGTTTCTCTTGATGTATCCTGTGGGACACTTGTGGTCAATACCATGTGACCAGAAGGGCTCTTTGAACGTATTTCAATGCTAGTGGTATTTTCCAGACTAACAATAAAAAAGTTATTTTTTTTTTTTTTTTTTACAAAAAGTACTCTGCACACCAACTTTCCAGGATCAGAATAAGCTTCATTTCTTTAATTTTGTTCTAACTTTTTCTTAATATTTCCCCCTCCCCTCCCTTAATAATTAAATCTTCCCTGGTTATATATTTCTACCCTTGAAATGATCTATGGCCAAATTAGTTTGACATAGTAGATAGAATGCTAGGCTTGGATTCAAGAAGACTTGGGTTTGAATCCTGAGTGCAACACCTAATTAGCTGCGTGATGTCGGGAAAGTCGATTAACCTCTCAGCCTCAGTTTACCTATCTGTTAAGTGTCAAAAGCTGTTAAGTATCTACCTCACAGGGTTGTTATGAAGTCAAATGAAATAATATATGTAAAGGTACCTCATAACTGTCAATTGTAATTATTACTGTTGAAATACAAATTAAAATATATTTTTAGAAATGTGTAAATAAAGTAAAATCTATTTTCCATTTTTTAAAGTCTTGTCACTCAATTGATCAATCAACCAAAGGTTTAAAGTAAATGTAAATAATTTCCGGGCATTTCTATGAATAAATCAACCAAAGGTGTGGAATAGGTACAGATAACCTAGGTACAAATGAGAAAGAAATAAAGTCCTTTTGGTTATTGGATAAAATCAAATGGAATTGTTTGAAAGAATTAGAAACATCCCTGGGCTTCCATGTTCCTGGATTTCTACTTAGAGAGCTCTGTCATAGAGATATCAGACACTGGAAATGATGAATAGACTCTGTCCCAGAGTTTATCAGTTTGGTGACATCTTTTTGAATGTGGCTTGGGAGGCCTCTGGGAAGAAGAACATGAGAGATCTTTCATCTTGTGATCATCATTTGAGAAGGAGGAAAGTGGGGATCTCTTCATGTTAATTTGCCCAGCTCTTTCTTCCTCCATTACCTTGTGAATTCTTGTTATGGTTGATGGGAGTTGAAAACCAAGAAGTGACCTCTTCCCTCCAGCTGAGAACTGATGAAGAGTGAAGGTGAGATACCCACAGGGCAACTCCAGCTTTTTTTTCTTTGCCTGATGGCAAGTGAGGAAGATGAGTTGCTTGCTGTGGGCTTCCAGGTTGGGGATGTGCTGTCTTTCACCCAAAGATGGCATGAAGCCAAGAGTTCATGGTCTTCCTGTTGCTGAGATATAATGTCAGCACAAACTGCCTACTGTTCCCAACTGAACAAATATGAAGCCATAAATACAAGGCCCTGTTGTTGTTTTTGTCAATCAGCCAATAAGCATTTATTAAGTACCTACTACATGCTAGGCTCAGTCACAAGCAACAAGGATACAAAAAAGAGGCAAGAGTCAGTATCTGCCCTCAAGGAGTTCACAATCTAATGGGGAAGAAAACAAGCCAACAAATATCTGCTAACAAGCTATATATAAGATAAATATAAAATAATTGAAGGCACTAGAATTAAGAGGGGTTGAGAGAGGTTTCCTGTGGAAGATGGGATTTAGCTGGGACTTGAAGGAAGCCAGGGAAGCTGGAAGGTGAAGATGAGGAGGGATGTTCTTCCGGGAATGGGGGACAGACAAAGAAAATACCTAGAGCCAGGAAATGGAGTGTCTTTTTTATGGAATACCAAGGATGCCAATCTCACTGTGTCAAAGAGTACCTGTAGGGGAGTAAAGTGTAAGAAGACTGGCAAGGTGTGTGTGTGTGTGTGTGTGTGTGTGTGTGTTGGGGTGGGGAGTGCTGGGGTGGGGGGAGGGGAAAAGCTGCTCGGTCCCTCTGCATCCAGGAGAGGGCAATGAAGGATAGATTCAGGTTGAAAATATAAGCTTTCTCTCCCTCCCAATCTTTACCCCTTCTTCTCCCTCCACAGACTTAGAAAACGACATTATTATCTAGCCATTTCTCCTTCCCTTTCTCATTTGAGCAACTAGAGAAAATAAAATACCTCTCCTAAAATGTAACCAGAACTGAACACAACACTCCAGGTTTGCATAGTTTAAGGCTGCACTAGCTTCTTTGGATCCAATTATATTATTGGCTTACATTGCGCTTGAAGTAAATCTGCCAAATCTTTAATTGCAATCAAGTTGTGTATTTCTTATTATATATTTGTGAAATTTTGAACCTGAACTGTAGGACTTCACATTTATTACTCACATATTTTAAAAAATTCAATTTTATTTTCAGGTTCAGGTTCTCTCTCTTTCTTCCCCCTCCCACTATGATAAAGTAAGAAAAACCAAAACTCATTACAAATATGCAGAGTCAAGAAAAAAGTAGTTCCATATTGTTTACGCCAAAACAAAACAAAACATGTCTGAATATGGACTCTGAGCAGGTGGGTAACATGTTTCATCGTGAGTCGTCTGGAATCACGGCTGGTGGTTGTTTTTATCAGAGTTCCTAAGTCTTTCAGAGTCCTTTGTCTTTGCAATATTGTTGTTTTTATCAAAATTGTTATACTGGTTCTGTTCACTCCATTTCATCTCAGTGAAGTCTTACCAGGTTTCACTGAAATGATCCCTTTAATCGTTTCTTACAGTATAATAGCATTTCATCACGTTCATATACCATAACTTGTTTAGTCATTCTCTAGTTGATAGGTACTCTCCTCAGTTTCCAGTTCTTTGCCACCACAAAAAGAGATGCTAGAATTATTTGCGTACATATAAATCCCTTTCCACCTTCCTTAATCTCTCTGAGGCAAAGACCTAGTAGTGGCATCACTGGGTCAAAGGGTATGCACAGTTTAATAGCTTTTGGATATTATTTCAAATTCTTTTTCAGAATAGCTAGATCAGTTCACAGTTCGACTAAGAATGCATTAATTTACTTGTTTTCCATTTGTTATTATATTATAGCATTTATTATTTTCATTTTTGTTAATCTCGCCAATATGATGAGTGTGAAGTGTTACCTCAGGGGTATTTTAATGTGCATTTCTCTAATTATTAGTGATTTGGAGCATTTTTTTTAATAAGGCTATTGATAGCTCAGATTTCTTCCTCTGAAAACCTTTTATTCATTTCCTTGGACCATTTATCAATTGGGGAATGTCTTTTATTCTTATAAATTTGATTCAGTTCTCCATATCATTCAAATCCAGATTCAGTTATCATTAGGTAATTTGTTATCACACTGAATAATGAAATTAATTCAGGAAGCATTGTTATTTTTATTATATTGGCTCAGCCTACTGTGATAGAAATTATTCTAGGCAGAGGTTCCCAAATTTATTTGGCCTACTGCCCCCTTCAAAAAAAATTATTCAGCGACCCCTGGAAATCTACTTTCTTTAACCCTTTAATAACTAAAAAAATTGTCATTTCAAAAAAAATGAAATATTTTTTAAATGAAACATCTTAAATTTAATAATTTATTATAAATTTGTGGATTTCTTTTCCTTCATTGAGATGCGGATAATGCACTATTGTATCATGTAACTGTGTAATATCATATTGTCAATAAATGATTACATGTACATATTCCTGCTGATACATACTAGACTTCCCAACAATGCACAGCACGCTCACCTACCAACACTTGCTTGTTAAGATCTGTCAGCAGACTTGACCACTAATTGGTTATAACTTGCATTTTGTGAGTTTATTTGGAAAATAATGTAATCACTATGATTGTAACTCTGTTACACATGCAGGAATGGTTTTTTCAAAATTTTCCAAAATTTTCAAAATTGGAAAATGGTAGGGCAAAAACTGGGCATAGACCAATATCTTACACCATATACCAAAATAAAGTCAAAATGGGTTCATGACTTAGGAGTAAAAGTTGATACTCTAAGTAATTTGGGAAAGCAAGGAATAGTTTACTTATCAGATTTGTGGAAAAGTAAAGAATTCATGACCCAACAAGAGATAGAGAGCATTACAAAATGCAAAATGGATAATTTTGATTATGTCAAATTGAAATGTTTTTGTACAAAAAAAGCCAATGCAACAAGAATTAGGAGGGAAGCAGAAAATTGGGAGAAAATCTTTGCAACTAGTATCTCTGATAAAGGCCTCATTTCTAAAATATACAGGGAACTGAGCCAAATATATAGGAATACAAGCCATTCCCCAATTGAGAAATGGTCAAAGAATATGAACAGGCAGTTTTCAGAGGAAGAAATTAAAGCTATCTATAGGCATATGAAAAAATGCTCTGGATCACTACTGATTAGAGAAATGCAAATCAAAACAACTCTTAGATACCACATCTCTCCTGTCAGATTGGCTAAAATAACAAATCAGGAGAATGATAAATGCTGGAAAGGATGTGGGGAAATTGGAACATTGTTGCATTGCTGGTGGAGTTGTGAGCTGATCCAGCCATTTTGGAGGGTGGTTTGGAACTAGGCCCAAAGGGCTATAGAAATGTTCATACCCTTTGACCCAGCAATACCACTTCTAGGGTTGTATCCCAAAGAAATCACGCAAGCGGGAAAAGGAAACATATGTACAAGAATATTTATAGCAGCTCTCTTTGTGGTAGCCAAGAATTGGAAATCAAAGGGATGCCCATCAATTGGGGAATGGCTGAACAAGCTGTGGTATATGAAGGTGATGGAATACTATTGTGCCATAAGAAATGGGGATGATGCAGACTTCATAACAACCTGGAAAAACCTACACGACATAATGCTGAGTGAGCGGAGCAGAGCCAGGAGAACGTTGTGCACAGCCACAGATATATGTGTGTGGGATGGATTTTATGAATCCGAAAATTAACAACAGAGGCATCTCAAGGTGAAAGTAGAAAGGAAAATTTATTACGATCCTGCAGGAAAGGGCAACCCGGACATCGAGAGGACTGGGGGTCCTCTCAGTGTCAGAGCGCACTGGACACAGAAAATTGGGGTGTTTATATAGGTCCCTAACCGCAATTCCCCCTCCCAACCTCCTTCCTCTCAGCTTGCAGACGTAAGCTTTGAGGGTACAATCTAGACGCGATAAATCTACCCAGGGACAATGGCAAGGAACAAACATTATGGTTATTTTTTACAAGCAGGTGACAGTCATAAACTTCCCACCATTCTTGTTTCATTCTACTATCAATCTCAAGGTAGTAAATCTGTTTTAATAACAATGACAATGACGATTAAACAAACAGTTCGGTTATCGGTGACAGGCAGGAATTAGTTGCTAGTTACCTCATCTTCACATCTGTGGCTATGGCGGATATCCCCAGTATCCTTACACCTTGTCTCCCATCATTCTTATACCTAACTAATCTTGCACATCTATATTGCACCTGGCTTTTCGGCTTTTCATCCATTCTTCCCCAAACGGAGGTTCTCTTATCTTGGGGTCAATGTACAGGGGGTGAGTATCCTGTGTCTTATCCTTATCCTCAGAGAATTTTATGGTTGCTGACTTATTCACATCAACCCTTCTTTCTTTCAGGCCTCTCGCCATTAGGTAAATACACAGGACCTGTTCTTAACCTCGGGGGCCTACGGTCACTAGCTAAGCTTGTGGAGGGGAAAATATCTAAGTAGAGAAATGGGACTCACTATCCTACTTATTTCTATTTATTTAATTTGTTCCCTTTTATGAGAGGTCTTCACTCGTCCCACACATATGGATTCCGTAAGGACCAACCCTGACATACTGCGCTTTTCTCAGCAACCTAAGGGGCAAGGACAACTCCAGGGGACTCATGATGGAGAATGCTATCTTCATCGAGACAAAGAACTGCGAAGTTTGAATACAGACTGAGGCACGCTACATGCTCGCCTTTTCTGCTTCTCTTTTGTTTTTGTTTTTGGGTTTTTTTTTTTTTTGGTTCTGTTTCTTCTTTCTCATGATTCATTCCATTGGTCAAAATTCTTCTCCACGACTTGACTAGTGCATAAATTAATTCAATGCGAAGCTATACATGACAGTTATATGATACTTCATGCTGTCTTGGGGAGGGAGGGGGGAGGGAGGGGAGAAAAACTGGAACTCAAAACTATGTAGAACTGTGTGTGGTAAACTAAAAATAAATAAAGAAATTTAATAATAAAAAAAAATTTTCCAATCTTTTTTTTCCTTATGCTTCAACCACCCTCTTATTTTTATTCAATGACCTCCAATTGCACCAGAGGCTACTACCCCGCCCCCCTCTCCAATCATTCCTGTGCCCCATAGGGAGTGTTATTGCTTACTTTGGGAATCTCTGATCCTAAGGATTCATTGATTGCTATGACTGGATCGATCAGTAATGTGGAGATAGTTACCTGAAGTGTCTATTTATCCTTAGAGTGCAGACCCATCTGTATGAAAAGTCAGAGTCCAGCACATTAGCTTCAGAAATCTTCTATAGAATGTGAATATATAAATAGCATAGAAAAATATGATTTTACAGAAAGTAGGAGGGGAAGCTAAGGGTATATACATCAGAAGAGGGGAGATGAGGCTCACTCCTGGCTGATCAGAGAAAGAGCTGTGGTTTGTTTGTCAACCTTGATTGTGCAGCTGGTATAACAGAGGCAGTATCCTCTCCCTACCATAGTGGCAGCAAGAAATTTGAGGGTTTCTTTCCAATCTCAAGTATGTGCTAAGTATTTTGCAAATATTATTTCTCTTGATCCTCACAACAACCTTGTGAGGCAGGTTCCCCATTTTATAGCTGAGGAAACTGAGGCAGAGAAAGTTTATGTATAATCTCCTCATATTAAAATGCAAATAGTTTCTCCTTGTTTTTTATCTTTTTCTTAACCTTAAAAAATTTCTCTTTACTCCTATATCTGTATTTCATTGCAGTTTCCTAGGTGGAGGTAGGTGGGTGGCACTGTGGATAAAATGCTGGGCCTGGAGTCAAGATAATGGGCAATCTACTTAATCTTTGTCTCTGTTTCTTCAACTGTAATATAGGGATAATAACAGCACCTACCACCCAGGGTTGTCTGAGGATCAAATGAGTTAATGTTTGTAAAAAGTTCTTGGCACAGTGCCTGGCACATAGGAGGCACTAGTTAGAAATGCTTATTTTCCTTCCTCCTCCAGTGTTTGTACTCAGCTATGATATTTCCCCCAGGGATTCTTGAAAATCCTCTCTACTCCATTAAAATTCATTTCTTCCTGCACGATTATCCTCAGTTTTTCTGGTTAAGTTATTCTTGCCTGTAAGCCTAGATCTTTTGCCTTTGAGGATACCATATTTTAAGCTCTTCACTCCTTTGTAATGGTAGCTGGTAAATTTTGGATTATTCTGATTGTGACTGCTTGGTACTGGATTTTTTTTATTGCTTTTTTTTTCTTCCAGTCCTGGAAGGCTCTGGATTTTGGTCTCAATATTCCTGGGAGTTTTCGTCTTGGGATTTCTTTTAGGAGATGAATGTTGGATTCTTTCTATTTCTACTATGCCCTATGGTTCTAAGAGACCTGAGGAGATTTTTTTCACTTATTTCTTGAAATATGAGGTGTAGGCTCTTCTTTTTTCAGTCATGGCCTCCATGTAGTTCAATCATTTTTAAATGGTCTCTCCTTGATCTATTTTCTAGGTCACTTGCTTTTTTGCTATCAGATACTTTACATTTTCTTCTGTTTTTACAGTCATTTGACTTTGTTTCAGTATTTATTATTCTCTCATGGAGTCATTGGCCTCTATTTTGATTAATTCTAATTTTCAGGGAGCTAAATTTTTAAGGTAAGGTTTCGTACCTCTTGTTCCAAACTGTTTTCTTTCCAAATGTTTCTTCCATAACTTCTATTTCTTTTCTCATTTTTTTCTTCTATCATTCCCATTTCACTCTGAAAATAATATTTTAGGCCTTTAAAAATTTTTGCTCACCTTTTTTTTAAGGAAATCTGGTTGGATTTGGGACCAAGCTGTGTTTTTCTTTGAGGGTTTGCTTGTAGGTGCTTTAGAATAATTTTTCTGTTTTGGATTTGTGACCGGAGCATTCCTGTCCACTTTATGGTTGGGTCTTTTTTTTTTTCTCTTCTCATTGTTCCAGCTTACTTCCTGACTTTGAATTTTCTGTCAGTGCTTTGAGTACTTTTGAAGGGATTACAAATATGGAATTGGTACCTAAATTAGGGAGATACAAAGCAGAGAAAGAAAAGGATAGACCAATAAACCAGCAATAGACCTAATGAACATCAATACTAAAATTTTAAATAAAATATTAGCAAACAAGTTACACCAACATTTGAAAGATCATACCCTATGACCAGTGTCATATATGATGAGGAGCTAGGTGGCATAGTGGATAGAATATCAGGCCTGGAGCAAAGAAGACTCATCTTTGTGAGTTCAAATCTGGCCTCAGACACTTACTAGCTATTTGATCCTGGGCAAGTCACTTAACCCTTTTGGACTCAGTTTCTTCATCTATAAAATGAGGTAGAGAAGGAAATGGCAAACCACTCCAGGAGCTTTGCCAAGAAAATCCCAAATGGAGTCACCAAGAGTTGGACACGGATGGAAATGACTGAACACCACCACCATGGTCAAGCTGTATTTACAATAGGAATGCACAGTTGGTTGAGTATTAGGAAGACTGTACAGACAGTTCTTGCTTTATGTAAATTTGCTTTACACAAATTTAACTTTATGTAAAGAATTCTGAAATCTGCATTCCAGCAACAACACACCCTAGAAAACATAGGAATAAATAAAGAACTGTTACAAATATGTAAGAATAAGAACCATTCCCTAATAGATAATGGTCAAACAGTCTACACAGGCAATTCCTCTGTGTGTGTGTGTGTCTGTGTCTGTGTCTGTCTGTCTTTCTGTCTGCCTCTCTTCCTATCTTTCACTTCTCCTTACTTACTCTCTCTTTGGGGGGGTATAGGAAAGGGAAAAGGGAAATCTGCCTTTGTACAAAACCCTGTTTATTAAAGATGAATTTTCTTTGCCTTTTGCAATTAACCAAATACAGACAATTTAAAATAAACGCAAGCTATCAATAACTACATGATAAATGCATCATATGGATAATTATCAGAGAAATTCAGATTAATACTACTCTGGATCTCCATGTGACACTTATTAGATTTGCAAAGATGATAATCAGTTGTTAGAAGGGTTGTGGCATGACAGCCACATGGAAGCACATTTGATGGAGATGTGAATTGATTCAAACATTCTGGAAAGTAATGTGGGAGAATACCCCATATTTTGTTATACTGTATGTACCTTTTGACCTCCCCCCCAAAAAACATCGAGGACAAAGGGAAAGAACCTCTATTTATAATAATATATATAACGGGACTTTTTGATGCAACAAGAAAAATTTTTTTGAAAGGTTCCCATCAATTTGGAATTGGCCAAACAAACTGTGGTGTTGAATGTAATAGAGTTTTATTGTGCCATCAGAAATCAAAAAAATGTAATGAACTCAGTGGAAGATTAATATGAATTACTCCATAATAAAATGGGCACAAGAACAGGAGAACAATTCAGGTGATAACCACAATACTAATGTGAAAACAAACAACTTTGAAAGAACCTCAGAACTTTGACCAAAGCAGCAAATAATCATGAACTCAAAAGCATAGTGCTGAAACATATGTCTCATTTCTTGGCAGAGAAGGGATGAACTGGAGGTAGAGAATAAGGCATGTGTTATCAGATGTGGTCAATATGTGGGTTTGTTTTGTTTGGCTCTACTTATCTGTTATAAGAGCAACTTTCTGCTCTTGGCTGGGGTGGGGCAGGTTAGCCAGATGGGTTAGTGTTAGTGGGTAGTGACAGATAAGAAGAAAAATCAGAGGGGAAAAAAGAATTGCCAGAAGGGGACAAAAATAGAGCAACTTATTATTAAGCTAGCTCTCTGTCTCTATCTCTGTCTGTCTGTCTCTCTCTTTCTCTCTTTTTCTGGATATGTATATATTAATTACAAGAGGGAACATAAAAACAACTTTTTTCCCTACCTTTTTAAATAACATACACAAATATACACATATAGGGTGTCCTGAAAAATCTTACTCCAGCATTAAGCTTTATTAGTTGAAAGCTGCACTATGAGGACACCCTTATGTAAGACCTGTTTATGATATAGTTCATTATACTTTGTGATCTCCACTTCCTTTTCTACATGTTCCTTTTAATAATCCCTTTAATAATATGTGCCACAAAGATAATAAACAATGATTTAGCAATCCTGTTTGCCATTTCCTTCAGGACCTAGGGATGTAATTTATCAGGTGACTTGAATTCACTGAGGCTAGCGAGGTACTCTCTTATATACTTTAAGGATAGTAATCTTTGGTTTTAAGTCTCAGCCATTACGGCAGATGAACTGTACAGCTTAGCTAGCTTAGGAAGGTACAAGTCTTACCATATCATGTGACTTACTCATGGCAGCTTCCCCCGACTGCCCACCCTCTCCCCTTGCACCTACAGCTCTTCATTGGGTTGAGTGACAATACCATTAGTAGTGTAGCGCTCTAAACAAACCATGCAAGTTGGTTTTCAGAAATATACTGATGATGCACCTGCACTGAGAATTCTAGGTTCACAGTGCCCAAGAGATAAATGCATATCCATGTGCCACTGGTGAATACATTGATGCTCTGTTTACCTTTTAAGTGATGTGATGAACTGAATTATATCATGGGATGATTACGTGATAAAAGGTTATAAACCAGTTTTGGGACTAAAAAAAAACCATGATTATTCAGTGGCAATGATTATATGATGAAATACAGTATTCATACATTTTGAGATGAGTTGTGCATATGTGCATGAATATCTATATATAATGTATATGTATCATATATCATATATATATATATAATATATTCATACATGTTTTGAGATGTCCTCTGAGTTGTGCATATGTACGAGTACATAGAATATATATATATATATATATATATATATATAATATTCATACGTTTTGAGACACCTGTGAGCATATGCATGTTTGTGTGTTTGTGTGTGTGTATATACGCATATATACACATATGTATGAGTAGATGTGCATGTGTATTTTTGTGTGCATATATTCTTGTGTATATATATATATAATATATATATATATATACACACACATATAAATACTTTAAATATACATTTCCTCATTTTCCCTTTCCCCCTTCCTACCAACTCTTAGGAGAAACTCCTTTCTGTCCTCATGGTGAATTCCAACCTCCTGGTATTGAAATTCTTGCCTTGCCTGACTCAAAGGCTAATTGACTCTGAGCTGGAAGGGAACATGGTCTGACTTAGTCCCCTAATGTTACAATTGAGGGGACTATGGCCCAGACAAGAAAAGGAATTTGTCCAAGCTCACACAGTAAGGAAATGGAAAAGCAGAACCTACTACCTAGTACTGTTGAACCTTACCCCAGGGCTTTTCCCTCTAAAATGGTAGCCTTCCCCTATGCCTATGTTCTTTTCCTCCAGAACCAAGGCTTGTCTTCTGCTTAGAGACATCTTTCCTCTAGATCCACTGCCAGCCCTCTCTTCCTCCACCTGAATTCCTTAGCCAAGTAAGGAACTCACACAGATTGACTTTTCCCCATCTTCTGTTGGCTTAGAAACAAACTAGAAACAATGAGGAAAGTGACAAAACTACTAAAACAAGGGGTAATTTAGAAAGGTAATGGCCTTCTCCAGGAATTAGCATGCCTCATCTTTATCTAAGCCTCAAAGGAGACCATCTCCCACTGCATTTCTCTGATTCTTCTCTCCTCATTTTATTTTGTCAGAGGGTGATAATCTCATCTCCTCATTCTTTGGGCTGCTACTATGTCATTTGGAGCTTTAAGGTCAAAAGAAGGCTGATGACATTTAAAGTCCTTTACAACTTGACTCCAATCCACCTTTCTGGGCTTATTACATGGTACTCCTCTTCATGTTCTTCATGGCTGTCCCTCAGACATGACACTTCACTTCTCATCTGTGTAAGAGTTGAGAGTAACTTGAGAAGAAGAATGATAAGGAGAAGGAAAGGGAAGGGAGAGGAGGAAAGAGGGAAGGGAGGCTGGGGGGCCTCGAAGCAGATAACCTGTACATTAGAGAGGTAGACCTGGATTCAGGAAGATTTGAAATAAAATCCTCTTCCTCCTCCACTTTCTAGCTGTATGGCTCTAGGCATGTCCTTTAATTTCTGCCTCAGTTTCCTCATCTGTAAAGTGGGGATAATAATAGCACCTACCTCTCAGGGTTGTTGTGAGGATCAAATGGGACAATATTTATAAAGTGCTTAGCATGGGTCTGGGAACATGGTGTTGTTGTTGTTCAGTCATTTCAGTTGTGTCCGACTGTGACCCCATTTTGGGGTTTTCTTGGCAAAGATACCATATACCATTCCCTTCTCCACCTCGTTATATAGATAAAGAACTTAGCCAAATAGGGTTAAGTGACTTGCCCAGGGTCACATAGCTAGTAAATCTCTGAGGCTGGATTTGAACTCATGAAGATGAGTCTTCCTGATTCCAAACACAATGTTCTATCCATTGCACCACCTATCTGGCCTGCAGAGTAGGTGCTATGTAAATATTTGTTTCTTTCCTTCCTGTTCCTCACATAGGACACTCCATCTCCTGTCTCTACCACTGGAAAGAACTCTCACTTCAACTCTTGGAACCAATCATTTCCTTCTAAACTATGATCAAGCCACATCTTTTTTTAAAATCTTATTTTAAACTGAAACTCTCCAAAAAGAAGAATTTCCATATGCGTAACATAACACAAAAAGAGGATCATGTATGAAACTGTGAAGCTCCATTTTGTACTATTTTTTTTTTGGAGGGGGGAAGCAGGGCAATTGGGGTTAAGTGACTTGCCCAAGGTCACACAGCTAGTAAGTGTGTCAAGCATCTGAGACCTGACTTGAACTCAGGTCCTCCTTACTCCAGGGCCAGTGCTCGATTCACGGCACCACCTAGCTGCCCATTGTACTATTTTTTAAAAGTATATAGGGGCAGCTGCGTGGCAGAGTGAGTAGAGCACTGGCCCTGGAGTTCAAATCAGGCCTTAGACGCTTGACACACTTACTAGCTGTGTGACCTTGGGGCAAGTCACTTAACCCCAATTGCCCTGCCTTCCCACCTGCAAAAAAAGGATATTATAAATGCCCCACATTACTTTCAAAACCAACCTGCTTATCTGCCAAATAACATCTTCTACATGAAGTCTTTTCCGAATCCTGAAGCTGCTAGTGTCACATCAGCAATTTAACCTTGTACCTATTTTACATATACTTATTTCTGGACACCTCTGCTTCTGACAGAAGGCAAACTCTTTAAGGATAGAGAGATGGTTTCATTTTTGTCTTTGTATCTTACACACCTAGGACAGTGACTGGTATGTTGCAGATACTTAATAAATATTAGTTACTTGCTTGCTTGATGCTGGACACTATCTATTGCAATCTCTTGGGATGAGAGAGCATATCACATCGATATGTTTGGCTAGTCAGGGGTTTGGATTCAGTCAAAGGGCCACACTTGAGGACCTAGAGGGCCACATGTAGCCTCGAGGCTGCTTCCCCACCCCTAGGCTAGGTCATCAACGGATTCGAAGAAAACAGATGAGCCTGAACACCACAACAACTGAAGGAACAATAAACTCAAATACTAGTCCAGGTGTCTTTAACCTGGGGTCCCCAAAATACCAAGGCCTCTATGGGTAGGTTTCAAGAGATCTGTAAATTTGTGTGGAAAAAAAAAATCACACATTTATTTTCACTAACATCTTGTTTCAATTTAGCATTTCCTCAATTATTTTTTAAAAATATATCCTTTTTCAAAAAAAAATCTCCTGAGAAGGGATTCATAGTCTTCACCAGACTGTCAAAGGGATCCACAACACATAAAAAGGCTAAGAACCTTGGAGGATGTATGAGTATAATATATGATGAAAGGCTGGCTCATAGAATGCTTGCATATAGTGTACGAAGTGCCATTACCTTATTTGGGCCCCAAAGTTTGTGCTAGCATTTTCTGGGAAGAGGGAGGAAGTGAGGGTGTGGGTACAGGGGGCCTAGTGTTTCCTCATTGTGTTCTATTTGTAGCCCAAACACAGAGGCCATCAAACAGACTCAAACTACCCTAGAGACACCTCTGCCTTGGACAGTGACAGATACAACTCATTCCTTGAGAATACAAGGTGTCCAACTCCCACCCCACAAGTTGCAAGAATGTGTGCCTTCAAGTTACATTTGGATTTCCCCAGCCGTACAGTCTAAACTGGCCTGTTCCCAGCCACCTTCATGCTTCCCATCTTCTATAGGGAAGACAAAGTGGCACCACTATGCTCCTTAAGGCTAGTCCTCTCCCTCTGCTGATTATCTCTAACTTAGTCTCTTTGTTTGTATATGTCTGCACTTTATTGAGATAAGGATTATCTTTTGCCTATTTTTGTATGCTGAGCACTTGACACAGTGACTGGCATGGTAGTTGGTACTTAATAAATGTTTATTAGCTGACAACATAGTTGTTTCACACTATATCCCCCATTAGATTGTGAACTCCTTGAGAAGAAGGTCTGCCTTTTGGTTTTCTTTGTATCCCCATCCTTAGAACAGGGCCTATCACATAGTAAGTGGTTAATAAATACTTGTAGATTTGATCAGGGAGCTCAAGGCTACAGTGGCTCTAGGGAAATGGAAGCTAATATCTTTCTCCACTATATTTCAATTTAGTATGGCCTATATATTAATTTATCTTAGGCCTGATATTTTTCCAGTCTGCATAGTCCACTGAGGCCATTTGACATGTTCAGCTCCACTTCTCTTCTTTCTTGCATCAACAACTCTTGGATGATCTGAGCTTATCTTGACCCTTCCTCATTCCCAAATAAACTCTACTAACTCTGGTCAGTGGAGTAAGGGTATTGGTCCAGTGCTAACCACTACTTAGTACTGTGGAGAAAAAGTAAGTCAGTCAATAAACATTTCTTACATGCCTACTGTGTGTCAAGCATTGCACTAAGCAATGGATATATGAAGAAAGGTAGAAGATGGTCCTTACTCTCAAGATGTTCAGTCTAATGGCAGAGACAACATGCATACAATTACATACAAATAAACTACACACAGGATAAACTTAAAACAATCAACAAAGAGAAGGCAACAGAATTAAAGAGACTGGAAAACGATTCCTGTAGAAGGTAGGATGTTAGCTGGATCTTGAAGGAAGCCAGGAGGCAGAGTTGAGGAAGAGAGAGCCACATGCATGAGGGATAGCCAGTAAAAATGTCCAGCCTCAGGAGATAGAGTTTATTGTGTGAGAAAGAGCAAGGAGGCCAGTGTCACTGAATCTCAGAGTACCCGGGGAGGAAGGCATAAGAAGATTAGAAAGGTGGAGAGGGCCAGGCTATAAAGGTCTTTGAGTGACAAATAGAAGATTTTATATTTGGTTCTGGAGAAGATAGGGAACCACTGGAGTTTATTGAGTGGGGTGGGTGGGAGGTAACATGGTCACTCTAGGAAGACTTTTGACAGCTGAGTGGAGAAAGGGCTGGAATGGGGAGAGACTTGTGGCAGGCAGAACAACCAGTAGGCTATTCCAACAGTCTAGGCTTGAGGTAATGAGGGCTAGTACCAGGGTAATGTCAGTGTCAGAGGAGAGAAGGGGGTATAAGTGAGAGATGTTAGGAAGATAAAATCAAAAGACCTTGGCAACAGTTTGGATATAGGGGATGAAAGAAGGTCAGGAGCTGAGGATGACACTCAGAAGCCTGGTTGACTGGGATATGGTGGAACTCTCAACAAAAATAAGGAAAATTAGGAAAAGAGGAAGGATTGAGGGGAAAGATAATGAAATCAGTTTTGGATATGTTGAGTTTATGATATCTATGGTACACACAATTTGAGATATCTAATAAAAAGTTGGAGATGGAAGACTGGAGATCAGAAGAGAGGTTAGGGTTGGATAAGTAAGTTTGAGGATCATCAGCATAGAAATGATAATTGGATCTATGGGACTGGATAAGAGCACCAAATGAAATAGTACAGAGGGAGAAGAGAAGAGGTCTTAGGCAGAGGCCTGTTAGCAAGCATGACCTAAATGAGAGTCCAGTGAAAGAGGCTGAAGAGGAGTAGTCATAAAAGGAGGAGAACCAGGAGACAATAGTCACAAAAAACTGGTGACAGTAGAGTATCAAGGAGAAGAGAAAGACTGAGTATCAAAGGCTGTAGAGAAGTCAAGAAGGATGAAGACTGAGAAAGAAGGGCCATTCATTAAATTTAATAGATAAGATGTTGCTATTAACTTTGAAGAGAGTTGAAGAGTTTTGGTTGAAGGTTGGAGAGAATGAAGAAAAGTGGACTTATCATAGACCAATAGTGTCAAACTCAAAAAGAAATGGGGGCCAATAAACGATACATAAGGATCTCTATGGACTGCCCGTTGTCTTGGAAAACCACAAATTTACATTATCTATGTTTTATCGGATTTCTGTATTTTATTCTTATTTTATATTACATATTTCTCAGTTGCATTTTGATCTGGTTTGGGCTGCACTCAGAAGTGTTGTGATCTACAGGCAGTGACACCTCTATTGTAGATGATCTTCTCAAGGATATTAGCAACAAAAAAGAGAGATATGGTATGATAGCTGGCAAGGAAGATGGAGTACATGAGGGTTTTTTTTTGATGATGGGGGAAGCATGGACATATTTATAGGTAGTGGGGAAGCAGCCACTAAACAGGGAGAGATTTTAGGTAAGAGGATATGATGGAGGGGGAAATCTGCTGGAGAAGAAAGTGGGATGGTATCATGGTTCATGAGGAAAGGTTTGCTTTTGCAAGGAGGAAGGCTACCTCATATGAGACAGGGATTAAGAAAGAACTTGTGGTAGTAGCAATCTGGGTAATGTATAGTGAGGATGGGGGAAAAGAGAGAACTCTTGGTAAATGACTTCAATTGTTTTCAGTAAAATATAAGGTTAGGTTCTCAACTGAGAGGGTGGAAAGAAGAGGAGACATGGGATATTTGAGGAAGAACAAAAAGGCTTGGAAGCACTACTGTGATGAATGGGTTAGTGAGTTGATTAAGGAGGTATAAAAGAATTGCTTTATAGCACTGAGGACCAAGTCGAAATTATGTAACATAAATTCGTACTGTAACTTGTCAGCATGGTTTCATTATTATCTCGAGTTTCATTTGGCAGCACATATGTAAGAAGGACATAATGGATGGTGGGAGTGATTCAAGGATGAGACTTGGCAGGGCAAGTTTGGGGAAATGATGAAGAAGCAAGAGAAGAGGGTGGTATACAATTGAGCTCATTTTCTGAGGGGTAAAGATGGGGAAGAGGAACGTGTGCCTAGCACAAGGGTGATGGTCTGGGAAAGAACTGAGGGGTCAAGGGATTGAGGTCATGATAAAGATGAAAGACAGGATTTGGAGTTCCAAGATAAAGACATGAAATAACAATAGATTGTGATCCAATAAGGGAATTTAAGAGTTTATGATCACAGAAATGATGCCTTTGTGGTTGATGGAAAGCTTAAGGGTCTGATCCTCTTTGCATGTAGTTAAGATGAGGTGGAAGAGAAGGTCACATGAAATGAATAATTTGACCAAGTATAAGGTTGAGATGTTTGAGGGAGCATCAATGTATATGTTGAAATCCTCTAGTATGAGGGCAGAGGTTGAAGAGGAGAGAACCACATTGAGTCAGGCACTGAATTTATTAAGCAAAGCAGGAGAGTGTCCTAGAGGTGATTAGACAATTACCATCACAATTTTGATTGGATGATATAGATTGAATGACCTCAAAGGAGGAGAGATTGATGAGTGATGGTGGCAGTGAGAGAACCTGGAAATGGCAATAGGGAGTAAGGAGTATTTTAACTCCCCTACTTTGATCAATGAGTTTAGGGGATTGAGTTAAATTGCATCCAGTGCTAGAAAGGGAGGCTGTATCATCAAGACAGAGTCAATCCTCAGTGAGAGCTAGAAGAAGGAAGGAGTGAGAAAAGAAAAGATTTGAGGTGAAAGCAAGTCTGTTACCTATGGAATAAGCATTCCAGAGAGCACAGTAGAAGGAGCAGATAGATTTAAAGTGGGATACTCGGGGAGTTGGATTAAAAGGAATGAAAGTAAGGGAATGGGCCATGGGAGATGGGTTTAAATGATGGCAGCTGGGGTTTGGAGTCTCTGGGAAGGCGTGGGTTTTATACACATGTGTGGGTATGGGGGGGTGGCATTTGTTACTCATTGGCAAATGAATTCACTTATATATTCCTTGTCCATGGAGGTTTGGCCTCAGGTTTAAACCTCTCAAGGCCTTTAGTAGTTCACTCAAGGGGGCAGGTGCTCCGAGCTGAAGGAATGGCTTCCCCCAAACTATAAGACCAGGCTGGAAACTTAAAAGAATAGCCTTTTCCCTTTTCCCTAGATGTGTAGAACCAAGAGAACAATTTATATAATAATAGTATTTTAAAGACAAACAACTTTGAAAGGCTTGTGAACTCTGATCAACATTGACCAACCATGATTCTGGGGGATTCATAATGAAACATGCCTACCCACCTTCTAATACAGAGGTGATGAACTCATGATGAAGACTGAGGCATTTTTTATGGGGAAGGGAGAACATGGCCAATGTGGAAATTTGTTTGACTTCATTCTGTGTATTTGAAAAGGAGGTTTTGTTTTTCTTACTTAATCAATAGAGTTGGGAGAGGGAGAGAAGGTGAATCTTCCTTTGGTGAGAAAAAATTAATTCACATTAAAAAATAGCTAAATGTAGTAGAAAGAATGTTGGATCTGCCTTTAAATCCCTGCTCTTTCACTTATTATAAGTTAAATTTTGGACAAATCATTTCACCTCCATGGGCTTTATTTTCGTAATTAATAAAATTAGGACATTAAAAAAAGCAGGAGCTCCAGTTTTTCCCTGTTGTCCCAGGATAATATGCATACTCCTCTGATTGGCATTTAAAATCCTTCAGAATCTGGCCCCAGCTTACCTTGAGAATGTCATCACATATTACTCTCCTCTATACCCATGGTGTCGCAGCCACACAGGATTACTTGCCCTTCTTCACTCATTCCATTCCATTCTCTTTCTCTGTGTTTTTGAGCAGGTTTGTCCCAGGCCTGCAAGGCACTCCCTTCTCTTTTCTGCTCCTAAAAATTCCTGATTTTCTTCAAGGGTCAGCTTAAGACTCACCCTCCTTTAAGATGCCTTCCCTGGGACAGAGATCACTGTAAAAGAGAAAATGAACAATTCAATGTCATGAATGAATGGATAAAGCATTTATTAAGTGCTTACTATCTGCAGAGCGGGGCAGCTAGGTGGCACAAGGGATCGAGTACCAGGCATGGAGTCAAGAAGACCTGAGGTCAAACTCAGCCTCAGACACTGACTAGCTGTGTTACCCTAGGCAAGTCACTTAACTTTCTCCATCTGTAAAATGAGTTGTAGAAGGAGATGGCAAACCACTCCCTTATCTTTTGCCAAGAAAATCCCAAATGGGGTCATGGAAAGTCATACTGAAGAACAACACAAAGCACTGGACCAAGCACTAGAGATATAAAGAGAAGAATAAAACAGCCCCTGCTCTCAAGGAGCTCACATTCTAATGTGGGAGACAGCACATATGGAAAGTTTCACCTGCAAATCAGATGGAAAAGTTCTTAGTGTGCAGAGGCAACACAGATGTCAATGCCTCATCATTTCCAATGATAAAATTATATGAGTGTCTGATATCAAGCCATTTGACAGAGGGGTTGGTGACAAGTAGCAGCATGGGGGTTGCTTCCCAAGATTGCTTTTTAAAAATTTAGTATTTTGTTTTCCCCCAGTTTCAGGTGAAAACCATTTTTAGCATTCATTTTTAAAACATTGAGTTCCAAATTCTCTGCCTTCCTCCTTCCTCAGCCCCCTCATTGAGAAGGCAAGCAGTCTGATAGCAGGTTATACATGTGTAGTCATGCAAAATATATCCTTAATAGTCATGTTGTGAAAAAATAGACAAAAAACTCAAGAAAAATAAAGAAAGTTTAAAAAAAGTATGCTTCAATCTGCATTCAGACAGCACCAGTTATTTGTCTGGGGATGGATAGCAGTTTTCATCATAAGTCCTTGAGATAGTCTTGGACCATTGCATTGCTGAGAACAGCTAAATCATTCACAGCTGATCATCTTACAATATTGCTGTTACTTATACAGAATACATCTCACTTTGCCTCAGCCCATGCAAGTCTTTCTAGGTTTTTCTGAGAGCATCCTGCTCATCATTTTTTATAGTATAATAATAACCACATATCACATCCTGTTTAGCCATTCCCCAATTGATGGGCATCCCCTCAATTTCTAATTCTTTGCCACCAGAAAAGAGCTGCTATAAATATTTTTGTATATATAGGTCCCTTTCCTTTTGTTTTTTAATCTTTTTTGGGTTATAGACCTATTAGTGGTACTGCTAGTTCAAAGGGTATGCATGGTTTTATAGCCCTTTGGGCATAGTTTCAAATTGCTCTACAGAAAGGTGGAATCAGTTCACAACTCCACCAACAATGTGTTAAAGTTTAATTTTTCCTGCATGCCCTCCAACATTTGTCATTTACCTTTTCTGTCCTATTAACTAATCTAAAGGTATGAGGAGTACCTCAGAATTGTTTTAATTTGCATTTTTTCAAATCAATAGAGAGTTAGAGTATTTTTTCATATAGCTACAGATAGCTTCATTTGAAAACTGTTCATATCTTTTGATCACTTATTGATTGAGGAACATCTCTGAGCTTTCACAAATTTGATTCAGTTCCCTATACGTTTAAGCAATGAAGCCAGGATTGCATTTCTAACTTTTTTTTACATTTAAATTGAAAACATTTTGCTTATGCAAAATTGATGGAGTTAGAATCAGACAGTAAATTACTAAACTTTGCTTCCTTTTGACCCAATAACACTGCTGTTTTCATGTACCCTCATCAAAGACAGGGGGAAAGACTTCCTAGGTACAAGAATACTTGTAAAAAGCAAAACTTTTTGTTTTAGAAATGAATTGGAAACAAAATAGTTGCCCAGGGTAGTAGTTCTCAAACTTTTTGGTTTCAGAGCCTTTTTACACTCCTAAAAGTTATTGAAGATCCCAAAGGGCTTTTGTTTATGTGGGTTATTTTCAGTGATATTTATCAGTAGAAATAAAACTGTCATGTTTTAACATATTTTATTAATTCATTTTAAAATAACAATAAGCCAACTACATGTTAACATAAAATATTTTTGATAAATACATTTTCCAAAACAAAACAAATTTAGTGAGAAGAGTACATTGTTTTACAGATTTTTGCAACTTCCTTTAGTTTCTGGATTAATAGAATATAGCAGGATTCTCATGTCTGAGTCTACATTCATTCTGTCATAATTTTTTATTTTTGTTGATATATATGAAGAAAATCTGATCTCACCAAAAATGTATAGTTGGAAAAGGGAAGAGCATTTTAACAGGCAAATAACATTTTAACATTATTTTTAAAATTTATTTTATTTTTAATTTATGGAATAAAACAAGCATTTCCCTAACATAGTATAATTTTTAAAAAGATGATTCCACATGAAACTGTAAATCTATTATGTACAACTTGCTATTCTTTTTAAATACTTAGTAAAATTATTATATACATTTCTTTTTTTTCCTTCCTTCCTTTCCACCCTCACCCCCTGCACCATAGAGATGGCTACCACAAATAGCCATATATGTGTACAATTATTATATACATCCTTCTATTTATCAGTTATTTCTCTGAATGTGGATAGTGTCTTTCTTCCTATGCCCTTTATTGCTAATTTGGGTATTTATAATAGTTGAAATGGCTTATTCCCTCAAAGTCGTTGTAAAAATAATATTGCTGTTACTACATTCAATGTTTCCTTGGCTCTGTTCATTTCATGCAAGTCTTTCCATGTTTTTTCTTAGATCCCTGAGTTTTATCTTTAGATCATCTTGGCCTTATTATAACAATAGTTTTGACCTTGCAGACAACCTGAAGAGGTCCCAGGGATTCCCAGGGGTGCATGAATGATACTTAGAGAATCTCTGAATTAGGGATGGAATTTTATTAGCCATAAAAATAAAAAATACAATGGATTCATATAAATGTAGAAAGATTTATATGAATGATGCAAAGTGAAATGAGAACAGAAACAGGAAAACAATTCAGGTGGTAGCCAAAAGGGGAAACAACTTTGAAAAACTTCAGAGCTTGAAAAGAGAAGTAACCAATCATGACTTCCAAAGAATGATGCTAAAACACCTATCCTATTGCTTAAGAGAGGAGGAATGAACTAGAAGTGTGGTATAAGATGTACATTAGATAAGTCATGATGAGTTTATTGGTTTGTTTTGCTTAATTATACCTATTCGTTACAAGGGAGGGCTTCTACTTCTGGTTGGGGTAACTAGAGTAGAGATGGGTTAGATGGATAGTGCTGGACATCGGGAGACAAAGAACAAATAAAACATCTGTAAAAAGGCATAGAAAAAAGTACAGAAGGGGATATAGAGATATGTTGGGTTTTTTAAAAACTACCTTTTAAAATAATACAGAAATATTTCAAAAATTTTAAAATGGATCAGAGTATTTAATACAACTTTCTTCCTCATTTTTCTTTATGTCTTGAATGTTTGTGTCTGTTGATAATTGTTAAGGTCAAAAAAACTTTTTTAAAGATAGAAAAAAGTTTAGAATGGAAAATCTGCTTGGTGGCATTCTCTTGCTAAACCACTGGAGGCCAGGAGAGGCTGCCCTCAACTTAACTTTGAAACTTCTGTTTCTTCATTCTCCAGGTCAAGGGAGCCTCTCTGAGATACATATAGCACATTTTTCCTCCCTCTAACATTGAAACCTTCCTCTCGGTTGATTTATGAAATATTCCAGTTGGAAGGGAATTTAGAGATGATCTTGCCCAATCGCTTTGTATGGTTGAGGAACCTGAGGGGGAAATGGATTTGCCCAAGGTCACACAGTAAGGAAGAGCAGATGAGAACCTAGCTCTTGCTAAGTCTCAAGGTGAAGCTTTTGCCATTAGAGCTATTGCCTCCTGGGCAGCCAGGTGGTATAGTGGGTAGAGCTCCAGCACTTGAGTCAGGAGGACTTGAGTTCAAATTCCACCTCAGATGCTCGATACTTACTCTAGCTGTGTGACCCTGGATAAGTCATTTAATCCCAATTACCTTGCAAAAACCCCAAAACTATTTCCTTCTATTCTTTCTCTGCCACACCAAGGGCTGTCCTCTCTGTTCCCTTGATTTACTAGTATCCCTTCCTTCTTTTCCTGAGTTCTTCAAGTTAGAAGGACTCAGACTTTTATTTCTCCCCATGCCCCATTATCTCTGAAAAAAGTAATCTGAAACCTCAAGAGGTTATCTAAGGATTTTCACTTTTACAAACAAAAAACAAGTACAAAAATAAACAAAACAAAGGGTAAATGAAGAAGTGAGACTATAAGCCCATAGGAGTTGGCTACCATGATCTTCATTAGTACATATAAGGAGCCAGGCTCCCACATCTACTTCCATGATTCCTTTTTCACAGTTTTATTTTGTTTGGGGTAAGTTTGACCTGACAGGGTACAGGCCCTGGGAACCACTTACCAGCCCCCCCACACCCCCAACTCTCCTTGAACTTTCCCACATAGTCAGGTCTCTGGTGTTCACCTGAGGCATCTACCCATTCCAGTAATCCCCTCAATTGGCCATTCATTGTGGCATACTCCCAATCTCCCAATTCTCTTGTTACCTCCTCATAGAACCTGGCTACTTCCCACCCTTTTCCTATCTAGACCTCATTCTCCCTTGGCCATGTGGTCCAGGTCCCTGGTATTTCCACTTCTTCTCTCTTACTTCCCAATCACTCTAGCCTACTGGCCATTCCCATCCACATCTTCCCTATACCCCTTCTCCCAGTCATCCCAGACTACTTGGCCACTCCTAGATCCCTCCCACAGTCTTTTTGTATATAAGATCCATCTTGCCTCCATTAAGGGGCTCAGATTCAATCAGGCCCACTTGTCAATACAAGCATTAAAAATGCTCAGACTCCTTGAGTCTAGCCAATGCTTAGATTCCTTAAGAATCTTGCCAATACTGGGGCAGCTAGGTGGTACAGTGAGTAGAGCACTGGCCCTGAAGTCAGGAGGATCTGAATTCAAACACTTGACACACTTACTAGCTGTGTGACCTTGGGCAAGTCACTTAACCCCAATTGCCCTGCCTTGCCCTCTGTAAAAAAAAGAAGGAAAGAATCTTGCCAATATGGTAGATTTTTTCAATCATGCCCACCTTAACCAGTGTTCTAATAAACCTTGTACTTGGCTGAAAGAAGGCTTGGGTCAAATTCATTTGGGCAGGACCCATGTGTTGCTATTTTGGGGTCCCAGCACCCCTAACCTCAACAGACCCAACCTCACATCTCTAGGGCTGGTGTTTATCAGTTTTTCCCAATCCTTGGCAAGGTTCCCTTTCTCTGGATTGATCTTAGGGCTGAGGAACTGGTGGCCTTAGGGGATAATGGATCCCTTATATCTCAAAGAAAAGGACCATCTGGTCTCTCCATCTTGGTGACTGAACAGCTTCACACAGGAGATTTGTTATTCCTTCCAACCATCTTCTCTCAGGTCTCAGTCCCAATCCTTTTTGTAAACTGAGATGCAGAACAGAGTATTTTCAGTTATCTCCTTACCTGGGAGACCCAAGGCTCTCCAGATACCCCTCCTTTCTGCTTCTTGGAGATATCTGTCCTTTCTCCAGATTCATTGGGCTTATGATTCATTTCTGCTTTCTCACCAAAAAAAATTCTGCAAGACTTGTCAACTTCACCTCCACAGGAAGGACAAGGTTAAGACCAAAAGGGCATCTGGGAAGCAGGAAATAAATCTTTAGTGAAAACGATCCAAAAGCTCCCCCCCACCCCTGCACTTGACCCAGGAATGCTGAGCCAACCTGACTTTGCAGAAGAACTGTGTTAGGAATGGGAAGGATGGAGGAGTGGTCTCTCACTTCCCCAAAGGTTAAGTGACTTGTGTGATACAATAAAAAAGTATTTGAGCATGATCGAGAACTCAGGTCTTCCTGTGCTGGGCCATTGCTGTAACCATTGCACCGGTTTTGTTGTTTTTCAGTCATTTTTCAGTCATCCCTGATTCTTTGTGATGCCATTTGAGGTTTTCTTGGCAAAGATACAGGAGTGCTTTACCATTTCCTTCTCCAGCTCATTTTACAGAAGAAGAAACTGAGGCAAACAGGGTTAAGTGATTTGCCTAGGGTCACACAGCCAGTAAGTATCTGAGGCTAGATTTGAACTCACAAAGATGAGATTTCCTGATTCCAGGCCTTGTACTCTATCTACTGCACCACCAAGCTGCCATCCTAAGCTATGAGAAACTCTTCTGAAGCAGCCTGTCACAGAGACAGATTACTATACCATGAGAGCTTGAAGGGACATTAGAGATCATCTAAGCCAGACTTCTCATTTTTCAGACGGGCAAAATGAGGCTTGGAGAAGGAAATGGCTTGTTCAAGTTCCCTGCTGTGCCCTTCCTCTAAGTACCAAATACAAAGGAAGGTTCCTTTGGCTTCCAAATCCCCAAGGGACTATGACCTAAAACAATCACATCCCAGTCTGTTGCTACCACAAAAGGAATGGGTCTGCTTCCTGTGGCTAATGCCACTAGAACAGACTCCTTCCCTCTAGTCCCCTTGCTCCTCTCCCTAAGGAGGGGACCACATCTCAGTCTCCATATTCTCTCACCACTCAGCTTGGAGCAACAAAACATGGTTCACCCCAGGACTAGGGATAGAGAGGACGAAGACCTGTCTGTCTAAGTAAGTGATTGCAGATACACAGGGGGCTACACCCTCTGTCTCTATTCAGTTCTGTAGTCCTTACAGCTATTAACAATGATGATGATGGTGGTGATGATAGCAGTAATAAAGATGATGCTTTACTAATCTATGACTTCATTGGCATGGACACTCACTTTATTGGGTGGCATTTAAAGAGGTTTGAGAGACATAGTTTCTGGATAATTTGATCTTTTTTTTATACTAATACCAGCATTTTAATAAAAGGCTGGAAATTTGGCCAACTCTCTTTAGACCAAAGACAATCAAGATGGTGGGTTCATGGCTTATATGCCCTTTTGGAAGAAGAGAGTTCCTGAAGGTGGCAATCAATTCTGATTGGTTAGCAATTAATGAGAAATGGACTTTAGAGAGAGAAGTGAGTTCACTCCAATGAGTGGCTGAGAGTGATACCATGTCACTCTTGGACAGAGAGACTAATAGAGGGGTAGAGAACCTGTGACCTCAAGGCCACACGTGGCCCTCTAGGTCCTCAAGTGCTGCTCTTTGACTGTATCCAAATTTCACAGACTAAGTCCTCTTAATAAAAGGATTTGTTGTGTAAAACTTGGACTCAGTCAGAAGGCTGCACCCAAGGACCTAAAAGGCCACATGTGACCTCAAGGTCACAGGTTCCCTACCCCTAGACTAATCCTATACCCAGACCAAACCTAGCCTTAGGCAATCTCAACAAAAGGATCTATCTCTCTATGCAATGTCTTGGTTAGACAGCTAGAAGCCTGTCTGTTGATTTGTGTTTATTTGTTCTGTTTATATAATTTCTACTTGTTATTTCTGTTTGTATTTTCTCTGAAGTTCAGAGTGCTGACTTTTTCCCCTGAACTAAGTGAACAATGTATGTGTGTTTAATTAAAGTGAGCTTGTAAACTCCTTAAAGCTGCTTTCTTTAGAAAAGCAGATCAAAGAAACTGCGCTAGCAGCCCTCCTGTGTGCTGGTGTTATTGGCCTTACACAACCACAGTAGCTACAAGTAACATTGTTGTTACACACCTCAATTCTGTGGTAAGGTGCCAGAGGTGAGCTTTAGGCAAGGAATGATGAAAGTGATGAAAGCTTAATTTATATAGAAGTTTCTGTTTTATGGACTATTTTACATACATTTTTTTTTAAAAAAAATTGCTTCAAGTAAGAGTTTGAACAATGGAGTCAGCAGGACTAGAATCTCACCTTTGACATTTACTGCTTATATGACCATAAGCATATGGTTTTACCTCCCAAGGGATTGGTTTGACCATCAATACAATGAGAGGATTGGTCTAGATCAGGAGTTGACATACTTGGACCACTAGACAAATCTGACCTGCAATCTATTTTTGTACAGCCTAAGAATGGTTACGTTTTAAAATACATACAGATGTAAAAACCCTTCTTAGCCCATGGGCTGAAGTTTGCTGATCCCTAACCTAGAGGATTTCTGAAGTCTCCTCCAGATCCATATCTATGTCTTATGATTGTGTGAATAATCTGATAAAGTAGGGATTTTCAGGGATTTTCTACAGTGTTTTTCAGAGGAAAAAGTCTACTCAGATAAGCAATTTACCTAATGTCACATAGCTTAGCACTGGTGGAAGTTGACCTCAAATTCATGTCACAGCCTGCTAAATTCATAGATTTAAACCTGAAAGGGTCCTTAGAAGCTAGCAATCCAAAATGGGACTTGGAGAGATGACATGAATTGGCCTGGTTTACAGATAGTAAGTTTCTGAGGCAAACTTGGGTCTTCTTGACTCTGAACCCAGGATTCCTTTTTTTTTTTTTGAGACCAGGTCTCCCTATCTGGCACAGGCTATAAGTGTTGTGGGGCCATTCTGATCAGCATGGAAGCTTTGACTTGCATCATTGCACCAACCTGGGCCAGGTCATCTCTCCTTAGGCAGCCTGGGAATTTACCATATTGGTGTCAGACTTAGTACATACACTTGAATGGTCAGTCAAGTGTAGACCTACTACAGCTCACAGATCCATGAGTCTTTGCCTCCCAGCAGCAGGGACTACAGGATTGTACCCCACTCTTGGCAAGCCCACTACTCTGGGCTCTATGATACCTAATATCTTTTGACTTGAAGTCCAGTACTCTTTCCGCTATACCACATTGCCTGAATACCTCTGCTGTTGTTCAGTTATTTCAGTCATATGTGACTCTTTGCGACCCCATTTGGGGTTTTCTTGGCAAGGATATTAGAGTGGTTTGCCATTTCTTTCTCCAGCTCATTTTTCAGATGAGGGACTGAGGCAAACAGGGTGAAGTGACTTGCCCAGGGTCACCCAGCTGTTTGAGGCCAGATTTGAACTCATGAAGATATGAGTCCTCCTGACTCCAGACCCAGAACTCTGTCCACTGCACCATGTAGCTGTCCCAGAATACCTCTGCCTCACTCTGCCTTCCTCTGCCTTCCTTTGCCTTACTAGACCCTAGTCTAATCTTGACCATACCTTTTTTCTGGGACTCTTCTCTTTCTGGATCCTCAAGAATCTGTGTTTTCTTTCTAGCTCCCAGCATATTCCATATCAATGCTAAATTTCACACTGCATTGGCTATCTGATGGTTTCTTTTTTCTGGTCTTTGACTTTACTCAATTATTATTTTTCTCTTTCTCTACCTCTGAGGTATATCCCACCCTGCATGCCTCCTTTTATAGCTCAAAGCCATGTTGGTGTTTCCTTGAGTTGCCAAGGAGGCCTCCAGCTTACCCCTAAATCCATTAACCTTTGACAGTAGATCATGTGTTCACCTGACATAAGGGCAGTATAGAGACAGGATTACATCAGAAACAACCCCCATTTGGGTCTGAGAAACAGGCAGATGGAACCACTGATCCCCCTCACCCTCATCTCACCTCTTCTGTTTCCCTCTCTCCCCCAGGATGCCAACTTCTTCCATTCTATCCAGTTCCTCAGTTATCCCCAGGCTTCATGGGCTCATCATGACCAAGGGCTTGGTACTCTTGGTACTGGCTGAAGATCCAGTGAAGGGGACCGAGAAGAAACAGTTAGACAGGCAGAAAGAGAGCTAGGAGAGAGCAGTATCATGAAATCTGAGAGAAGAGAATGATTGAGTGTTAATGGCTGCAGGGGCAGAAGGCAGAAGATGAGGACTGAAAAAAAGCCATCAGGAGCTAATGGGGAAAATTGTTTTGCATGACTACACATATTTTTTAATGAGTCTTGTTTTTCTTGCCTTCTCAATAAGTGGGGAAAGGGAAGGAGAAAGAGAATTTGGAGTTGAAAATAAAATAAAATTGAATTAAAAAGATATACAACAGAAAGGAGGAAAAGTCATTATTTTTAGAAATTAAGGGTAGGATTTGCCAAGGCATGATCTATAATAGGATAATGGGGCAAAGGAATTTAGCATAGGGGATATTGTAGAGTTGAATTTATTCACTAAGTGTGCAAGATAGAGAAGGGAGAGAGTATACTCAATGCCTGGTTAAAAACAAATTGTGAAAAAACTGAGGGGTGGAGAGATTTGGGTAAGGATGAAGAATGGGGTTAGGGGTCATAGGTAGGGGGAGATATGAAAAGATAAAAGATTATGGTCAGCTAAGGGGATTTTGGATGATCATTGAAGTGGAACACTTGTGGCTGATAGCAGGATCATGGGTATGATCATTTCTGGGTTTAGTTGAGGTGGAGTGGAGAAGCAGCTCATGGTAACTGAATACAGTGAAGATCTAGGAAGTTAAGGAATTTGAGGGAACATCATTATATATGCTGCAGGAGTAGAGGGAAAAGTAGAAAGAAAGTGGAGAGCCAAGACCGGGACTCACTGAGGAAGGAAGGA